>NC_083575.1:18877967-19110467 GCF_027579695.1 Neoarius graeffei | reverse complement strand
CAAATTGTCCACTGGGTGCAGATTGCAATACGCTTGTGACAAGAAGTCGCCCCTGTGCGCCAGGCTTTAATCAATGTTATCCAATGCGGTCATGGAACAGTGCTATGTGATGTCTGAAATAGGCTACACAGCCAAATTAAAAATGTACCCATTTCCAAACCCGATATACTATTTTAAAGTCAAACATCAGGACCCATCAGCGCAAAGATCATATTCAAAATAGGAAGTCATACTGCATGTTCAAGCATGCAATTTCCCTAAATAGTGCTAAATATTCAACACATGGACAAAAATGGATAAATAAAGCCCTGTTATGTAGCTCAGACACAACAGTGTGGTTAAGCTTTTGAAGGAGCTCTATTGTATGTGAAAGCCTGGTAGTACTGGTGACTAGGTGGTCCTTCAATGTTGAGACACACTAGAATTTATTATAAATTTTACATTCATTACACATGCATCCCTGATGTATGTAGTTTGATAAAACAAATCTCCAACAAAGGTGTTGGTGGTAATGAATGTGTTTTAAGTCATCTGTCAAGTGTGTCTCATGGGGAAAATGCTTCCATTTTAACTAGCATTTAAATCCACACCAGATGTAAACACTTTCAGTAAATCATAGATATTTGACATTGCAAAGTACTAGCTAGCTAACTAAAATACAAGACTTTGTGATGTTAAGCTGTATTAGAAATTTGGGGGGCTTCGGCAGTACTTCTTTTGCTTTATTCATTAGATGGATGTGAAGTGGGTATGACATGCATTTGAAAACTTGTGGTAAATTAATACACATACAAATGCACCTCAAACAATTAGAATATCATGAAAAAAATTTTTTTTCGTAATTTAATGAAAAAAACCCTCATATATTCTAGATTCATTACATGTAAAGTGAAATCTTTAAAGCCTTTTTTTGTTTTTAAGTTGATGATTATGGCTGATCGCTCATGAAAATCCGAAACCCAGTATCTCAAATTATTAGAATATTTCATAAGATCAAATCAAAAAAGGATTTACAATCCAGAATTTTCCAATTTTTGAAAAATGTTCATTTATACACTCAATACTTGGTTGGGGCTCCTTTACCACAAATTACTGCATCAATGCGGTGTGACATGGAGGTGATCAGACTGTGGCACTGCTGAGGTATTACTGAAGCCCAGGTTGCTTTGATAGCTGCCTTCAGCTCGTCTGTACTTTTCGGTCGGGTGTTTCTCATCTTCCTCTTGACATCCCACTCGGGAAGGTGCTGCTCTCATTTCCTGCAGTATAGGTCATAGTCTCAGAACAGGCCTAGTTAATTTCTGACAATCCAGAGCCAAGGCCAGGGAGCAGACAAACAGGCTAAACCGACTGTCTGCTAGCTGCACAGAGTCGTCACTCAGGGTCCAATACATCGAGACTGTCTCTGTTCCCCGAGGTAAACAAAAAGGTAGAAATATTCAGAGAGTTTGTTCCAGTAACCTAATCAATATAAAATTAGATCATACTGACTGTACAGCTGCTGCCAGCACCTTTGATCTAAAGGTGGGGCTATTAAATATTAGATCTCTTACATCTAAAGCGCTAATGGTTAATGAACTCATTACCGATCAGGAGTTTAATGTACTTTAACTGAAACATGGATTAAGCCAAATGAATATATAGCATTAAATGAAGCGAGTCCTCCTGGATACAGTTATATACACCAGCCTCGTCTAACTGGCAGAAGAGGAGGCGTTGCGGTTATTTATATTGATTATCTAGGTGCAACACAAAAACCTGGTTATAAATTTAATACATTTGAAGTTCTTCATACTCATATAATGTATGTAGCCTCGAAAAATAAGTCTACCCAGTTAATTCCATTACTTATTATTTTACAGGCCCCCGGGGCCATATTCTGAGTTTCTTTCTGAATTTGCAGATTTTATCTCAGATCTGGTTATTTCCTTAGACAAAGCTTTAGTTGTCGGAGATTTTACTATTTCACTTCGATAACCCAGAAGACCCTTTAAAAACAGCGTTTGTGTCCATTTTAGATTCAGTACGGATCAGTGGCGGCTGCTGGTTTTTAAAACAGGGGAAGCCCATTTTACGCATTCATCGTAAAACCTGTAGGCCGGATATCAAAGCATAGAAAGGTGTGCCCCATTAGCATAGTGAACTAGACAACCCTACCTAGTGGCAGAAAGTATTTTTGCTTGTACATTTCATGTTATAGTCTGGCTTGCCAGGCTAGTGCCTCATATCCTTAATCAAAAATATCAAACATCCAAAAATCACTGGCTATGGAGCTCAGTATCAATGCGCTGTCGAAGCGCGCAGAAGGTGTTAGTACGCCTGTCATTATAGTGTGGACTTTCCATAGCATAGAAAATCGCTATGTTTCAATTTGTGTAACTGAACTTGTTTCATATCACTGGTCATATAAACCTATGTAAAACAGGAAAAACGCGGAAGAGTTTGGTCGCATCTGACTACAGCCCCAAAAAATACCATTGGTCATGCTGAGCCTAGCTACATTGCTAACAGGAGTAAACAGGAGTGACAGCGCGTCTGACTGACTGGGAGGTCGCGCAAAGCTCAGAGAGGTACGGAGCAGCTCGTCTCAATTCAGATAAGAGCATATTTCATTATGGAAGTATGGTGGACTGTTCCTTTAACTCTGACAAGACTGAAGTACTTGTATTAGGACCACATGCAGCTAGAAGCAAGTTTTCTGATTACACAGTAACTCTGGATGGCCTTTCTGTTTCTTCATGTGCAGCAGTAAAAGACCTCGGAGTGATAATTGACCCCAGTCTTTCATTCGAAACTCACATTGATAACATTACCCAGATAGCTTTCTTTCATCTCAGAAATATTGCTAAGATAAGAAATTTCATGTCACTACATGACATGGAAAAACTAGTTCATGCTTTCGTTACCTCCAGGTTGGATTATTGTAATGCCTTACTATCTGGATGTTCCAATAAGTGCATTAATAAGCTTCAGTTAGTTCAAAATGCAGCAGCAAGAGTCCTTACTAGAACTAGAAAATATGATCACATCATCCCTGTCTTATCCACACTGCATTGGCTCCCAATCAAATTTCGTATTGATTATAAAATACTACTACTGACCTTTAAAGCACTGAATGGTCTCGCGCCACAGTACCCGAGTGAAATTCTGGTCCTCTATGACCCGCCACGCCTACTTAGATCAAAAGGTGCAGGCTATCTGCTGGTACCTCGTATAGTGAAGGCTACATCAGGGGGCAGAGCCTTTTCTTACAAAGCCCCACAGTTATGGAACAGCCTTCCAAGTAGTGTTCGGGAATCAGACACAGTCTCAGTGTAAGTCTAGGCTGAAAACATATTTGTTTAGTCAAGCCTTTTGTTAATGGTGTTTATGAGGTAAAGGTGTAGATCTGGAGGGTCTCCAGACATAGAGTGTTTTGGTAAACTGGGATGTATGGATGCTGTCAGTCCCCACTCGCTTGCTCACTTGAGTTTGTTGACTGTGTAGTAGCTGGCTGCTTTATGTCCCGGGGCTCCCTCATGCCTGTGTTACCTTCCGGCTCTCCCCTTTTAGTTATGCTGTCATAGTTAGTTGCCGGAGTCCCTGCTTGTACTCAGTGCAATAATGTATACTGTTCCTACTTATTCAGGTACCATTGGGCATACCTAACAACCTGTGTTTTCTCTCTCTTCCCCCCCCAAATCTGTCCCTCTGAGTTACATGTCAGTCCTGGGATCGAGATGTTGGCCTCTTCTGCTCCTTGGACCTGCCTGGTCCATCCTGGTGCCCTGTGTCTGGTTGGAGTCTCATCGCATCGCTCCTGTGGAGGGCAGCCCCATGTGGACAGTTGGGGGTCGCGCCTGGAGGATGCTCTGGACTCTTGCAGTGGTGTTTTTGTGGCTGGGGACTGCAGTTGACTTGCTGACTTTGGGACTGCGGTTGTCGTGAACGGTTTTGCACTCTGGTTTCCGTTGGTGGGGGGGTTTATAGCATCAACAAAGCTGACTTTGTTAGGACTGTTAATGTTATAGTCATATTGTCTGTTGTTGCCCGGATGGGGATGGGTTCCCTTTCGAGTCTGGTTCCTCTCGAGGTTTCTTCCTCGTGTCGTCTGAGGGAGTTTTTCTTTGTCACCGTCGCCACAGGCGTGCTCGTTGGGGATAGACTGGGGATAAAATTAGCTCACATTTTAAGTCGTTAAAATTCTGTAAAGATTCAAGATTTTTATGTGTCATATACACAATAACAGACACAGCGGTTTATTATTGGGTAATGAAATTCTTATTTTGCAACTGCCCGACCAAACTACGCTTTCCAAAATAAAAAGAAATATATAATATAAAATATGAAACACAAAATATAAAGTGCATATGGAATGCAAAATATAAAGGTAGAGTGAAAAATGAAGATAACATTTAAAAAAAAAAAAAAAGGCAAACAATGTGCAAACATAGAGGTAGATATACTGTGCAATGTCTTGTGCAAAATTGCTAATATAATCCGTGGCTCAAAGCCTGATGGAAATATAGAGGTAGATGGTAATTATAATCCATGGTTCAAAAGCCTGATGGAAATATAGAGGTAGATGGTGATTATAATCCTTGGTTCAAAAGCCTGATGGCCTGGGGTAAAAACTGTTTGTCAGTCTATTAGTCCTTGCTTTCACACTCCTGTAGCATCTGCCAGATGGTAAGAGCGTGAATAGTCTGTGTTGTGGGTGTGTTGGGTCCCCAATGATGCTCTCTGCCCTTTTTGTGACCCCGGTGTTGTAAATGTCCTGTAGTGGGGGGAGGACAGCTCCACAGATGAACTGTGCCATTTTAATGACACGCTGGAGAGCCTTTCTGTCCTGAGTTGTGCAGTTCCCGTACCACAAAGTGATGGAATTTGTCAGGACACTCTCCACTGTGCACCTGTAGAAGTTGCTGAGGAGTTTGGTGGACAGTCCAAATTTCCTCAGCTTCCTCAGGAAGAAGAGTCTCTGTTGAGCCTTTTTGATGGTCTGCTGTGTGTTGTGTGTCCAGGTGAGATCCTCACTGATGTGAGTTCCGAGGAATTTAAATGTTTTCACCCTCTCCACCTGTGTCCCGTTGATGTGCAGCGAGGCGTGCTGGTCTCGCCTCCTCTTCCTCGGGTCAATAATCATCTCCTTGGTCTTCTCAGTAGTGATGCGCGGGTTGGCTTTTTTTAACACCCGCCCCAACCCGACCCGTGCGGACTTCCAACCCGCCCCGCCCAACCTGCAAAAACATATTCGGATTGTGACCCAAATCCGACCCGACCCGAGGGTAAAGGGTGCGGGGGGGGGGGGGGGGGGGGGGGGGGAGGGGGGGGATTAATTTGTAACACTAATCAAAACGATAAGGGTATGCGCTGAATTCACGTTTTTAGGGAAACATCGTGTATCAAACAGCAACAAAGAAACCGAAAGATGGATTTTACACCATTCTTTATTGAAGGACTGTGAAACATTGGATGAAAGACATCGCTCTCTTGCGCACACAGACAAGATCCCTTGTATCGCAAAACACTAGTTTTCAACAGTAACTGACAAACGATTTAAACATCGGATCTGACAAATTTAACTTTTGTAGGTCTTTTCACGCAATTTTGCCCATTTAATAACCGTGGTATTTTGCCAAACTAGGTTATCCTACAAATTGAAAACTACAAAACTGAAAAAAAAAAAAAAAACCCACACACTGGCCGATTGTAGGCTATTTATGACAACTGTTTGGAAGCGCTATGGAGAAAGAGAATGGCATCCACCGTCCCTGGGTTTAGCCTATTTCGGCGCGCTTCCAACACGCGACCTGCCGAACTGAACGCACGCTCGCTCGAAGCGCTGGTTGCAGGAACGCAAAGCACCGTTCTTGCCAGCATCGACATTAGAGGGAAATCGTGACAATGAGCCCCCCCAAAAGCCAAGGACGTCTTCATTACATTCATCAAGGCTGAAGTGTGACTGCATATAACGCTGTAACTTCATCTGGCTCTATAAGATCCGGCGTGTCTTCCCATTCCAGGAACATCCTGCGCCTTTTCAGTAAATGTTCTGTCAAAATGAACAAGAGGCGTCACCATTTCACTAAAGTATGAGCATACATTTGATCTGTCTTGATCTGTCAAGGTTAGAAACAAGCTGTGTGAAACATTTCACATTATTCTATGGCTGTTACCTCGCATGGTTGGGCCTATAGCTTCTGCTTCTTCTCTCTGTGTTTCGCTTGTGTCATCTGCTGCTAAAAGGCGAAAGGGATCCAATGTTATTATCTCATCTCATTATCTCTAGCCGCTTTATCCTGTTCTACAGGGTCGCAGGCAAGCTGGAGCCTATCCCAGCTGACTACAGGCGAAAGGCGGGGTACACCCTGGACAAGTCGCCAGGTCATCACAGGGCTGACACAGACACCCATTCACACTCGCATTCACACCTACGGTCAATTTAGAGTCACCAGTTAACCTAACCTGCATGTCTTTGGACTGTGGGGGAAACCGGAGCACCCGGAGGAAACCCACGCGGACACGGGGAGAACATGCAAACTCCACACAGAAAGGCCCTCGCCGGCCACGGGGCTCGAACCTGGACCTTCTTGCTGTGAGGCAACAGCGCTAACCACTACACCACCGTGCTGCCCCAATGTTGTTATTATTATTATTATTATTATATCTTTCAGTATACAGGGTATTGATTTTGGTAATATAGCCGATACATTGAGGCTTCCATTTACCTTGCCTTTGCGCAGTCTGAGCTTGCAGAGCTGGAATGAGGGCTGTAGTCAGTCTCCTGGCTTCAGCTTGGACTACCAAGCTTTCATCTGGTGAGAGCATCTTTAGGCTCTTGAATCGCGGTGAGAGGAAAGTGGCAATTTTATGGATGGGGTGATGGTCATCTCATCATTCAAGAGCTCTCCGGCACGTCTGCAAATGTGCTCCATGTACAGTGGGTCCCCGCACATAGGCTCACAGTGCATTCGCAGCCTGTGGTACCATAACAAAACTGAGTTGACAGTTGGGTATCGGTCTCCCTCCATGTCCTCTGAAGCATGTTTGAAAGGGGTCAAAAATTCGCCAGCTGCAGTGAGGACCTCCACCTGTATGCCCTCGATTCGGTGTTCTTGACCCTTGTCTTGGAGCAGTTCTCCAATCTCACGGTGTTGCCTCGCAATTGAGTTCAACATCTCCGCTTAATATTCCACCGAGTCTCGCTTTCCTGAACCACAGCATGCGGAAGGATGTGTGCGCTTCCAGATTTTTTAAGGTAAGCAACCAGGTGCTTGCACTGATTAATTTGGTCAGTTACGTCGACCATACAATCTGGCGCGTCCCTTTCGTCGAATGTATGTTTCAGGATGGTGTTGATAACATGCGCTGCGCAGGGTATCCAAGAATAATTCTTGAGTGCAGCCTTAATGCTGGGGCCTTGGTCACTCACAAAGACAACCTTTGACAGATTATCAGGTGATATGCCAACTTCAAGAAGTTCTTTGGTGATCTGTTCGTGCATGTTTGGTGCTGTTTTTCTTAGTGTGTGGTCAAATTCCAGTGTGGAAATCACGCGACTTGACAGTTTCCAATCTTCAGTAACGAAATGACACGTGAGCACTGTGTACGACCTCATATTAATACTGTCAGTCCACATGTCTATTGTGATGCCTATTCCGTTTTCCATGGCCTTTTTTATCTGTTGGATTAGCCTCTCCTTTTCAGTCTTGGCCTGCTCTTTGGCCCTGTCGCAAATGGTTTGCCTATGTGGTAGGACAGAGTTTATGTCCACTGATCCAAACCGTGCACCTATATTTACAAGCCCTTGTGCCATGCGTGAAAATCCCTGTCCAGACACAATATCAAACGGACGTAAATCCGAGCAGCAGAATGCTACGAAGTCATCCACTACTTTCGACTTTGCAGCAAGTGGCACCTTGCCTTTCATAAATGATGACATTAAGGGCTGTTCTGCATGGACGTGTGGGGAAGGCTTGTTAGGCTGTGGTGCCAAACCACGACATGAATGTCGAAGCAGGTTAGATGTACCTGTTTTATGTCCATCGTATTTGTACAGCGCCTCACAATGAAAGCACATGACAAAGTCTGCAACGGTGTCATCCGACAAGACGACTTGTCCAAAATCATCCCACACCTTGCTTTTTTGATCAACTTTCCGTACAACCTTTGCATCACCCTTTTTTAACTTCTCTCTGATCAAGTCAGCCATCTTCATCGGAGGTCTCTGAGAAGTTTTGGCGGTGTAAACAAAAGCTGTATGCCGTACAGTGTACGGATACCGTTTTGGGATAAACCATTGAAAACACGTTATTAAAAACTACGCCAGTAGGCTACATAATTTATATCTCCGTTTCAAAAGGAAAAAATATTACAGAACACAGAATACAGAATAAAATGTGAGAAGGAAACCCAAGATAGACATCTAATACCTCCGTTTATCCAGACTGAGAACAGTACGTGTGAGAGCTTTGAGTGCAAGATACTGCAGGTCTGCACTTGTAACAGTCATAGATTGTTGCATGCGATTTAGAACATCTATAATGCAAAATGTTTATTGCACCTATATCTCATAAAATTCCCAACTGAGAAATGTATGAGAGAAATTTTTGCCATTTCTGACCCGCCCCACCCGCACTATTTAGAAAAATTAATACCCAAATCCGCCCGACTCGCGGGTCAACCCGCGGATATCCGCGGTTTATGGGTCGATCCGCGCATCACTACTTCTCAGCATTCAAGGAGAGGTTATTTTCCTGGCACCAGGAGACCAGCTGAGCCACCTCCTCCCTGTAGGCACTCTCATCTCTGCCGGTGATCAGCCCAATGACAGTGGTGTCGTCAGCGAACTTGATGATGGAAGTGTTGCTCTGGGTGGGGGTGCAGTTGTAGGTGAAGAGGGTGTACAGGAGTGGACTGAGCACACAGCCTTGGGGGGGGGGTCCCTGTGCTCACTGTCTTGGTGCTGGATGTTCTGGTACCAACTCTGACAGAGTTGGGCGATAGTCATTCAGGCATGTTATATTGTTTTTCTTTGGGAGGGGCACTATGGTGGTGGTCTTGAAGCATATGGGCACAGAAGACATGGAGAGGGACAGGTTGAAAATGTCTGTGAAGACCTCTGCTAACTGTGTGGAGCAGGCCCTCAAAGCACGGCCGGGGATGTTGTCAGGGCTGGCTGCCTTTCGGGGGTTAGTCCTCCTGAAGACCTTGCTCACCTCGGTTATGGTCACAATAGGTGAAGAGCTCTGTGCTGCCTCTGTTGGTAGAATCCCTCTGTGTTGGTTGGCGTTGAGGGTGTCGAAGCGAGCCTAGAACTCATTCAGCTCATCTGGTGATGTGTTGTGGTTGGCTGTGACCCTGCTGTTCTTCTGCTGGAAATTGGTGATGTGTCGCAGGCCCTGCCACATGCATCTGGAGTCTGAGGTGTTGTAATAACCTTCCAGCTTCAGTCTGTACTGCCTCTTGGCTTCCCTGATGGATCTGCGTAGGTCATATCTGGCCTTTTTATATCCATCTGCGTCGCCAGAGGCAAAAGCGGTGGAGCGTGCATGTAGCATGGAGCGTACTTCACTGTTAATCCAAGGTTTTTGGTTAGGATATATTTTGCAGCGCTTGGTGGGGACAATGTCATTAATATATATACTGATGTAGCTGGTGACCACAGATGCATATTCCTCTAAATCAGGGGTTCTCAACCTTTTGCAACCTGGGCCCCACCAAAGCTGGTTCATTGCAGTTGGGGGCCCCTCTTCTCGCCCCGCCCCCATCCCCCCCCAAACACACTCACCCGCAGTGACGCCACCCGACCTACAGCACCTTATATCGACCGATAGATAGATAGATAGATAGATAGATAGATAGATAGATAGATAGATAGATAGATAGATAGATAGATAGATAGATAGATAGATAGATAGATAGATAGATAGATAGATAGATAGATAGATAGATAGATAGATAGATAGCCCTGGGCTAGATTATTATTATTATTATTATTAGTAGTAGTAGTAGTAGTAGTAGTAGTAGCAGCAGTAGTAGCATTATCCATTCCATAGAAATACATAGGCCTATTATCATTATTAGGCTATTGTTATAATTGGCAGTAGCACCACATTTCTAATCTGCTTTCGGGCATTATTATAATTATTATTATGGCCTATTATCATTACTAAGCTGTTGGCAGTAGTACAAGACTTATGTTCTTTCAGGCATTATTATTATTATTAGGCCTATTATTATTATTATTATTATTATTGCTGTTGTTGGTTGTTGATATTATTATTATTATTATTATTATGCTATTATTATTAATAGGCATCATTATTATTATTATTATTATTATTATTATTATTATTATTATTAGTGTTTTTATTAGGTATTTTATTAGGCTTATCATTAGCTGGCTATTGATATCATTGGGAATTGGGACCAGGCGTGAATTTAGGTTTTACTTTTAACTGTGCCTTTGTGATCTGCATTTGCGTTAATGCGAGACCTGAGCCTGCTTTGCCTTACAAAGATCCTCGATTCTTGGCGAAATGTTTGACAAGCACAGTCTCAAGTCATCCTCAATTTGCGCACGATTGCGATATTTCGTTTTGAGCGCAGTCATTTTTGAAAATCCTGCCTCACACAAGTAGGTCGATGCGAATGGGATGAGCAGTTTCAAGGCTACGTCACACAGTTGCGGGTACTCCTGCATCAGTGCTGCCCAGAATGTCGAAAGAGGGCATGAGGTGAAGACTGCCTTAAGTCTACTGTCACTCTTCAGCTCAATAAGCTGTTCCTGCATGTCAACTGGAAGTTCGTCAGCAGTACACACAAATGGATCTCGTACCCACGCAAAAGAGCGATAATCCTCTGTGAAGTATGCCGCAAACTGTTTTCTCATTACCGACAGGTGCTCTGACGCTGCTTGAAAGACAGATGAGAAATCGTGGGAAGTGCCTGCATTACTGATAAAGTCTGCAAGGCTTGGGAACATATCACAGTTCCCCCGACTGATGCGGCCACACACACAAGATTTTATGATAGATTTTATAATAGTATTGATTTGTATGTAATAGTCCAATGTCCTGCATTTTGACATGGGTAAATGTGTTGCATCTGCTTAGCTACTATAGCCTGTTAGCCCCAGATTTTTTTTTCCCTCCATACATGAAGCCTACTCGCGACCCCCCTGGAGTACCTCCGCGCCCCACCAGGGGGGCGCGCCCCCCCGGTTGAGAACCACTGCTCTAAATCCACAGAACAGTCTTCTCTCAAAGCAGCAGTCTTAAACACATCCCAGTTTGTAGAACTGAAGCAGTCCTGGAGCACTAGATCAGTCTCTTCATTCCAGACTAACAGTTTTACTCACTGGGGGGGCTTGCTTGAGAAGGGCCTTGTAAGCTGGGTAGAGGAACACAGAGATGTGGTCAGACTGTCCAAAGTGGGGGCGGGGCACAGCCTTGTAGCCATTTCTCACGTTGCTGTAGACATGGTCCAGGATGTTGTTGTCCCTTGTTGGAAAGCTCACGTGTTGATGGTACTTTGGTAGCACAGTCCTGAGGTCGCAATGATTAAAATCCCCGGCCATGATGAACACAGCATCTGGGTGTGTGGTCTTGTATTTGCCGATGATGTCATGTAGTAGTCCTAGTGCTGTAGTGCGGTTGACCCACGGCGGGATGTAAACAGCCAGCATAAACAGCACTGAACTCCCTCGGTAGATAAAAGGGTCTGCACTTCACCATCAGCACTTCAATGTCCGCACAACAGTGTTTTTCAACCACCTGTACGTCTGTACACCATCTGTTGTTAACATAAAACACACACACACCGCCACCTTTGTTTTTACCGGAAGCAGATGTGCGGTCTCTGCGGTGCATGGAGTGGGTCTGTAGTTCAATGGCCGGGTCTGGCAGGCTTGCAGTAGTCCAGGTTTCCGTAAAAATCAGGGCACAACACTCTCTGATCTCACGTTGAGATGTTATCCTGGTTCTCAGCTCATCCATCTTATTCTCGAGCGAGCGAACATTAGCTAGCAGAAGGCTAGGTAGCGGTGGTCTTGTAGCTCTAGCCTTTAGCCTAGCATGTAGCCCGCCTCTCTTACCGCGCCTCCGTTTTGGGTGTGTGGATCGTCGGCCGTTTCGCCTACTCGAGTCTGGTGATGATGCGGCCTGCCTGATGGTGTCGGTGTAGCTTCAGTCGGTGTCAGTGATGAGAAGAAAGCTACAGTCCAGAAGGACTGGACTGGGCCCGTGGTGAATTTTACCAATGAATAAAGCTGCTTTGCAACAATGTTTATTGTTAAAAGCGCTATAAACTTGACAATAGCCCATAGATTCTCTATGGGGTTCAGGTCAGCCGAGTTGGCTGGTCAATCAAGTACAGTAAGATCATGGTCAGCAAACCATTTGGTCGTAGTTTTGGCACTGTAGGCAGGTGCCAAGTCCTGCTGGAAAAGGAAATCGGCATTTCCATAAAGCTTGTCAGCAGATGGAAGCATGAAGTGCTCTAATATCTCCTGGTAGATGGCGGTGTTGATTTTGGACTAGATAAAACACAGTGGACCAACACCAGCAGATGACATGGCACCCCAAATCATCACAGACTGCAGAAACTTCACACTGGACTTCAAACACCTTGGATTCTGTGTCTCTCCATTCTTCCTCCAGACTCGAGAACCTTGATTTCCAAATGAAATGCAAAATTTACTTTCATCTGGAAACAGGGCTTTGGACCACTGATCAACAGTCCAGTTCTTTCTCTCCTTAGCCCAGGTAAGACGCTTCTGTTGTCTCTGGTTCAGAAGTGGCTTGATATTAGGAATGTGACCGTTCTAGCCCCTTTCCTGAAGACATCTGTATGTGGTGGCTCTTGATGCACCGACACCAGTCTCAATCCACTCCTTGTAAAGCTCTCTCAGGTTCTTGAATCAACTTTTCTTGACAATCCTCTCAAGGCTGCGGTCATCCTTGTTGCTTGGGCCCTTTTCCAGCCAGCCCTTTCAGTAATGGCCTTTATGTAATGAGTCTAGAATATATTACATTTTCACTTTCTTAAATAACTGATGGAAAATCACATCACATCACATCACATCACATTATCTCTAGCCGCTTTATCCTTCTACAGGGTCGCAGGCAAGCTGGAGCCTATCCCAGCTGACTACGGGCGAAAGGCGGGGTACACCCTGGACAAGTCGCCAGGTCATCACAGGGCTGACACATAGACACAGACAACCATTCACACTCACATTCACACCTACGGTCAATTTAGAGTCACCAGTTAACCTAACCTGCATGTCTTTGGACTGTGGGGGAAACCGGAGCACCCGGAGGAAACCCACGCGGACACGGGGAGAACATGCAAACTCCGCACAGAAAGGCCCTCGCCGGCCCCGGGGCTCGAACCCAGGACCTTCTTGCTGTGAGGCGACAGCGCTAACCACTACACCACCGTGCCGCCCTGATGGAAAATATTTAATTTTTTCCAGAATATTCTAATTGTTTGAGATGCACTAGTATTCGTCCTATTAGTATTTTTAATTGCAAAGTCAATATTTAATTATTCATCAGCAAGTATTTCAAAGAAAATCAAAAACTGAAAAATGCTCCTCACATTTAGTATGTATTCAAACCCCCCCACACACACACACACATTCTGGAAGGTCCAGATAAGGGCTATTGTCTTAATGAGGACACAAATGACTTAGAATTGGCTTTCACTAGTGAAATATAAAAAAAACAGCTCCAATTTTCTGACCAAAAACTACCTCAATTGAACTGCCACTGAACATACCGTCAGTCTGAAGGAAAGGAGTGAAAATGAAGACTTAGGAGCATTCTAAGGAAGTTAAAGGTAACAGAATTTAATTACTTGGGAATAGGGTGAAAATATATTAAAAAATAAAGTTTAAAAGGTTGGACATCCCAAGAAGCTCTGCGGGATCAATAGTCAGGAAGTGGAAGCTGCCATAATACCACCCAAACATTACCTAGACAAGGCCCTCTAATAAAACTCAGTGCAAAAACAGAGACTGATGAGGGAAGCCAAAGTGAGGCCAACAGTCACTCCAAAGGAATTACTTTGGCTGAGAGTGATGTGAAGGTGCACCAGACAACCCTTAAGAGCTCTGAATAACTGAGGACTGTATAGGAGAGCAGCTACAAAGAAACCATTGCTCAAGCATGCCCATAAGAATGCACAAAAGTGGTTCTTGTGCGCGTTTTTTTCTTTCTTCTTTGGTATGATGGGACCAAGCTCAAGATACTGGAAGTTTCAAAGCGCTATGTTGTGGTACAAACTTGATGCAGGCCATACATCAATTAACATCAATTAGATATGGTGGTGACGACATCATGTTCTAGAGATTTTAATTTTCAAACTGATGGGAGAATGAACTGAGTAAAATACAGAGGAATATTAGATTTGAGAAAAATTTCAGCTTTCAACAAGACAATGAACAATCACAAGGCCAAAGCAATGCAGGAGTGTTTAAAAAGGGGGAAAAAAGTGACTATTCTACAGTGGCAAAGACTAGATCGCAATCTTACTGATAATCTCTGGCATTGTTTGAAAACTGCAGTTAACAAATCAACATCCAACTAACCTGAAGAACCTGGAGCATGTGTGAAAATCACTCGCAAATAGTGTGCAAGTCTGGTAGGAACATCCTTAAAGCCGTTTATTAGTCTGTATTAGTCTGAAAGGGTTGAATTCTTATGCAAGTAGCATACTTTAATTTTTTGATTTTATTTTAAAAATCCACCGATTTAAAAAAATAAAATAAAAAATAAAAAGAATTGACAGCAAAATGTCAGCACCTAATTGAGGTGAACCTGATGATACTTTGGGGGGGGGGGGGGGGGGGGGGGTTTGTTGAATACTTTTGCAAGGCACGCATTCTTTTTTTTCTCCTCCGATTCAATATTATCAAAATTATTTTTATTTCCAGTTTTAACAAACACCTACACACATACAATGAGGCTTTGGATAATTCTGAATAATGATAATACAGGATGGTAAACGAGTGTAGGTACATTCAGTCCGTCTCTTTAAGAAACTACATTTCCCATCAGCCAACTTCCGCGTCGACCTACGTCATGCGTGGACGGGATCATCTACGTCACATCCTCCAGGAAGGCATAAACCACCCGGAAACTCCTAGCTCCTCCTCTTTCCATCCGGAGCAGCCGCCTGGACACAAGGAGGAATTGCTCGCTCCTCCCGAGCAAACCAGAAAAAGACCTCTTTCTTGCAAGATCCACGATTTAGCGCGATTTCTTTCTTACCCTTGGCCAAGGTAGACTCCAGAGTCATGCGATTTTTAAACTCAGCTTGAGTTACAACCGGTTTTATTCATATTAGAAGTGACGTCACAACTACCGCCCAAAAGCAGTTTTATTTCAAAGTTAAGAGAGCGGCTGGACCCTTTTTTAACTGAAGCTCTGTGCACATTGTTCTACAAAGATTTTCTTCCCACCAGCTACGAAGTGTCGGATCAAGAATTCTTTTTCTACAGAAGTCTCTATGGGCTCCTGTGAACTCAACCTCTTCCCAGAAATCCCCTGTGCTTCACGGAGATCTCCACAACGGTGAAGACTCCAAAGTCTCAGGACATCTTCTCATAATCTCATGTAAGACTGGCATTTTTGGGCATAATAAAACCTAGTCTTAGGAATTTAGCTTTTATTGAAGTAGTGTGAATTTACACTCAGGAACGGTTCGTTACACTGTAAACACATAGCATGTTGAATTGATTATTGCTTTGTTTTAATAGATAGGCTGTGCATGCTTCTCTTTATTCCTGACTAACACTAATTTCCTTATCACACATTTTGACCTTATCAAGGTTTCAGTGGATTCAGTACTGTTATAAGCTAGTGAAATTAGCCTACGGCTAATTTCTTTTGTCCCATTAGCATCCAAAGCTAAGTGTATTGTCTTAGAAACACGTGGCGGTCCTCCCCCACTCACAAACACACCTTAGCTAGCACCCCTTTGTCTTAGCTTAGCCACACGAGGTTAATCTAGGCCTACACGAACACGTGGTCACCAGGCCTGACACACACACACACAAACACGTGGTCACAGGCCTCACCTGGCCTCACAAATACACCTCAGTTAGCATCCCACGCTAGCTTATTTCTTTTGCTAGGCCATAGGCCTTACCACATGGTCAACTCCTCCCCACAAACACACGTGGAGTTAGCTACCAGAGCTAATCCTTTTTGTAGGCCACACACAAGGCCTCTCTCTCTCCCTACACACAAACACACCTTAGCTAGCTTCCCTTTGTCTTAGCTTAGCCACACAAGGCTAATTTCTTTGTTCTCCTCAAATCCCACATGGTGATCCCTACACCACGTGGACACACACGAACATACCTAGCTAGCATCCCACACTAGCCTTCTGCTTAGGCCATAGGGCCTTTCTCACACACACACACACGCGCACACCTCACTGTTTGTATATATTTCAACTGCCATTATCCATTTTTATCTTTGTTATAATAAATTCATTTATTATTGAAACTGTGTGTTTATTTGTGTTCCAATATCTCTGAAGTCCCCAATCTCCAAAGAATTCTAAAAGGTGCATATGATTTATGTAATATGGTAAGTGATCATAATAATTTGGAATATACCATAATTTAGCTGTTTGGTAATTTATTATTAAGCACCAAAATTAATGGTATTAATTAATGAGACTGATTCCATGAGTGATTTAATGATAACATGAGACTGATTCAATGAAAATGATTCACTGAAAACGATTCAAATGAGACTGATTAAGTTTAATTATTAACCTTCAGATTTAATGAAATTGATCACTCAATTACCCAAATGCACCTACACGAGGACGGCACACAAGTTCTGCATACAGGGTGACGAGAAGAAACGGAATCAATACCTTTGTTCCCTCAACACTGTACAGACACATCCAAAATTTTTGTCTGGTCAACACAGCTGCTCTGAATTATTATTATTTTTTTCCACTACTCAAGAACTCAAATCGTAAAACCTCGAGCTGTCAATTGTGGGCAAAAGTTGTTGTTTGTGGTGCTAGTTTGTGAGAACTTTCCATAGACTCTGTGCAATGAGTCGGAAGAAGAATAGAGTGGCGTGAGAGATTGTGAACTGATAAATGGAAACCTGGTTTTTTCACACATACCTTCTTTAACAAGGCTTGATCGTTGTTCACTTGGCACTCTTGCACTGCCAGCGCAAACTGCTCCAAAGTCACTAGGTTGGAATTAAACAGTGTGAATGTGAGGCGGTTAAACTGTGTAAAAAGCAAATCATATCATGGTTCCTGCAATGCAGAGCTTACTACTGTACTCCTGTGAGTGAGAACAGCTTATTTCCAACATAGAAACACTTTACTGGCATTCATTATGTGAATCAGTGAAATCTTCAGAGCAACCAATATAAAGAATAATGTTTATTAAACAATAACATGCTCTATTAAAAAAATATGCTAGTAAATCTAAAACTCGTGTTTGAAACTTATATTAACTGATAAGAAAAAGCACAGAATAAAATGGTAATGTGGCTTTAGACTAAATATTCTCTCCAGCATCTGTCAGATGAGATTCATATTCGTGTGTGCATTTGTATGTGTACGTGTCTGTGTGTTTGTGTGTGTGTGGGAGGAAGATGAGAGAATGGAAATTTGGTATGGGGAGATATCAGCTCAAACACAGACACGCAAGCACAGCATGCACTCATAAGAACAAGCAGAACGAAACAGTGCACATTATGTCTTTAACCTAATTAGCATTTAATGATTCTCATTATAACATTATACATTTCACAAGCAAAAACAAGGCACAAGAAGGCCGTACTGTACAGTGGTGCTTGGAAGTTTGTGAACCCTTTACAATTTTCTATATTTCTGCATAAATATGACCTAAAACATCAGATTTTCACACAAGTCCTAAAAGTAGATAAAAGAGAACCCAATTAAACAAATGAGACAAAAATATTATACTTGGCCATTTATTTATTGAGGAAAATTATCCAATATTACATATCTGTGAGTGGCAAAAGTATGTGAACCTCTAGGATTAACAGTTCATTTGAAGGTGAAATGAGAGTCAGGTATTTTCTATCAATGGGATGACAATCAGGTGTGAGTGGGCACCCTGTTTTATTTAAAAGAACAGGGATCTATCAAAGTCTGATCTTCACAACATGTTTGTGGAAGTGTATCATGGCACGAACAAAGGAGATTTCTGAGGGCCTCAGAAAAAGCGTTGCTGATGCTCATCACACTGGAAAAGGTTATGAAACCATCTCTAAAGAGTTTGGACTCCACCAATCCACAGTCAGACAGATTGTGTACAGATGGAGGAAATTCAAGACCATTGTTACCCTCCCCAGGAGTGGTCGACCAACAAAGATCACTCCAAGAGCAAGGCGTGTAATAGACGGTGAGGTCACAAAGGACCCCAGGGTAACTTCTAAGCAACTGAAGGCCTCTCTCACATTAGCCACTGTTCATGAGTCCACCATCAGGAGAACACTGAACAACAATGGTGTGCATGGCAGGGTTGCAAGGAGAAAGCCACTACTCTCCAAAAAGAACATTGCTGCTGGTCTGCAGTTTACTAAAGATCACATGGACAAGCCAGAAGGCTATTGGAAAAATGTTTTATGGACAGATGGGACCAAAATAGAACTTTGCAGTTTAAATGAGAGGCGTTATGTTTGGAGAAAGGAAAACACTGCATTCCAGAACAAGAACCTTATCCCATCTATGAAACATGGTGGTGGTAGTATCATGGTTTGGGCCTGTTTTGCTGCATCTGGGCTAGCACGGCTTGCCATCATTGATGGAACAATGAATTCTGAATTATACCAGCAAATTCTAAAGGAAAAGGTCCGGACCTTAATCCAATCAAGATGTTGTGGAAGGACCTGAAGCAAACAGTTCATGTGAGGAAACCCACCAACATTCCAGAGTTGAAGCTGTCCTGTACGGAGGAATGGACTAAAACTCTCCAAGCCGGTGTGCAGGAATGATCAACAGTTGCCGGAAGCGTTTAGTTGCAGTTATTGCTGCACAAGGGGGTCACACCAGATACTGAAAGCAAAGGTTCACATACTTTTGCCACTCACAGACATATAATATTGGATCATTTCCCCTCAATAAATAAACGACCAAGTATAATATTTTTGTCGCATTTGTTTAACTGGGTTCTCTTTATCTACTTTTAGGACTTGTGTGAAAATCTGATGTCATATTTTTGCAGAAATATAGAAAATTCTAAAGGGTTCACAAACTTTCAAGCACCACTGTAGATATTTTGTTTATTCTTGACCACTGGCCCAAGTGGTAACACGACACATAGTGGCAAAAATGTGAAAGGTTTGGGTTTGAACAAATATATTATTAAGAGACATGGTTAAGCATTCTGCTGTGATCTCCAAGCAAATTAGTTCGATTCATTTGCATGAAGAACCCAACTTTGTGAAACGTAGCACATTTTTGTCATGACATACAGTACTATCTGATTTCATTTACATATATCAGATCATCTTTGAGGAGCAGAAATTAACCCAAAGCATAAATGGAAATTCATGCAAGAAAAAAAAAGTACAGCATCTGACCTTGTGTAATGAGAAAGCTATTGGTATTACTGAGACTGCCGAGTAGTATGTAAATAAATTCCTTAATTTTTAAAAGGTTTCAATGGGTTTCTGCAGATATTATGCTTTGTTTGCATGAAGAAACACAGCAGGTCAGATGTGTGCGCGTTTTTACAGTGCGTCTTAAAGCTGGTGTGGATAAACATTGGTTAAAAATATAACCCCATATCAGAAAAAGTTGGGCCAGTATGGAAAATGTAAATAAAAAAAAAGAAAGCAGCAATTCCTAAATTTACTTTGACTTGTATTTCATTGCAGACTATATGAAGCCAAGATAATTTGTCTGGTCAATTTCATTTCATTTGTTAATATACATCCATTCCTGTGTTTCAGGCCTGCAGCACATTCTAAAAAAAAAAAGTTGGGATAGGGGCAATGTAAGGAGATAAACCAATTAAATAATGATGTGATTTGTAACAGGTGATGCCAACAGGTGACTGTAATCATGATTTGGTACAAGATCAGTATCCAGGAAAGGGCTAGTCTTTGAGAAGCAAAGATGGGCCAAGGATCTCTAGTTTGTCAACAACTGCATGAGAAAATTATTGAAATATTTAAAAGCCAATGTTCCCCCAAGAAAGATAGGAAGGGATTTGGATATTTAACCCTCTACAGTACATAATTAAATGATTCAAAGAATCTGGAGGAATTTCAGTGTGTAAAGGGCAAGGGCACAAGCCTAAGCTGATCCCTCAGATGGCACTGCATCAAGAACTGTCATTCATCTATCGCTGATATAACCACATGGGCTTGGGATTACTTTGGCAAACCTTTGTCAAGCACTACAATACAGAGTTACAACCACAAATGCCAGTTAAAACTTTACTATGCAAAGAGCAAGCTTTATGTTAACTGTGCTCAGAAGCACTGTCGACTTCTCTGGGTTCGGAGGCATCTGGGATGGACCATCACCAGTGTTGTGTGTAACGCATTACAAAGTAACGCGTTACAGTAACATAACTACTTTTTTCGGGTGAAAAGTAGTGTAACGCGCCACCACCAAAAATTTGGTAATGAAACGTAGTTCCTTTTCCAATTCGGTACAATGTTACTTTCCGTAGGGACATATTTGACGGCAACACCGCTTCTCAGCTTCACGCTTGCACAATAGTCTCTCATTTCACACAGCTCTCATTTCACACAGTAGGGCATAAGTAGAGGCTGATGGCATGATGAAGAGAGCAAGCAGCGAGAAGCAGCCAACAATAACTTTTGAGGGATGGAAGTATTCTCATTACTTTGAGCTCATTGAAACAAAGGGGAGGAATGTGAGTGTTAGGTGTAAACTCTGCCCTGGCCAGAAAGTTTTATCCACTGCCATTAATTCAACTGCTAACCTTTCTAAGCATTTGAAAGGAAAACATGCTAACATGAAGCTTGTAGCTCAGGATCCACGGGGAAATGATGGGCCAAGCCCAAATAAGCAGCTAAAACTTCATTTTCACGCGGTAAGTAAACAACAGTTGGACAAACTTGTGGCTTCATTCATCGTTGAAGAAATATTGCCCATCAATACTGTCGAATCTCCCAGTTTCAGAAAGATACTTAGCAAGATACCGATAACAGGAGACAGACGCCCATGGTCAGATTGTAAAACTTTTACACACTATCTGGATGAATGTTATCTGAAAATGGAGACTGAATTAAAGACATCTTTCGAGAGTTTGCAGTATGTGTCAACCACAGCGAATATATGGAGTAGCCATAACAGAAGCTTTTTGGGAATCACTGTGCACTGGATCAATCCACAAAACTTTAATCGTGAGAAAGCTGCCATCACTTGCAGAAGAATTAAGGGAAGGCATACATATGATGTTATAGGCTTTGAATTGGAACAAATTCACTCAGCGTTTGGCCTTTCACATAGGATCACCGCCACCGTTACAGACAATGGGTCGAATTTTGTTAAAGCTTTTAAGATGTATGCACCCCCCCCCGAGCCTGACAAGGAGGAAGATGAAGAGCAATGTGTAGTTTTCACAGATATGGAAGAGTTGCATGGCACCACAGAGGGTCAGTTTTCTCTTCCTCCACATTTTAGGTGTGCCTCGCATACGCTCAACTTGATCTCATACAATGACATCGACAAATGGCTGTCAAACAGTGACTCAAAAATTGTGTACAGGAGTGCCACGACGAAGTGCACTGCTCTTTGGACAAAGGAAAGCCGTTCTACCGTGGCCTCTGAGACCGTCGATGAAATATGTGGGGAAAAAATTATTGTGCCTACATCAACAAGGTGGAATTAATACCACGATGCCTTGTCCCATATCATTGACATGCCGGCCCAGGATTTGAATACGCTTTGTACGAGACTGGACTGCAGAGCCCCGACAGAGTGCGAACATCTATTTCTAAAAGAATACTGCACTGTTTTGAAACCGCTGACAGTAGCACTTGACATCTTGCAAGGCGAAGATAACTGTTACTATGGGAGTCTTCTACCAACCCTGGAGATCCTGATGACCAGGACGCTGGCTGTTCAAAATGGACTGTCGAGGATGACCGCAGGCCTACCGGGGGTAATTGTATAGGTAAGCCAATTCTTAATATTCTAACTTAAAAGTTAGTAGCCTAGACATATGCTTATCCATAACATGCATTTCTTGGTAAATATTCTAAATTTTGATACATGCATTAATTACGCTTCGATAGAGTGAGTCATGTGCCTGAAAATAGGCTTAGGCTATGTCTTTTCATTTTGTCCTAGGCTATCAAGACACGATTTGCACCAGTGTTGGAGAGCAGCAAAGCTTTATTGGCTGCCTTGACGTTGCCGAAATTTAAAGTACGATGGATGGGGCAGCGGAGCGGCGAGAAGAAGTGTGTGCGCTTCTCGTCGCGGAGTGTTGCACTATACCACAGGATGCAGAGCCGGCCGAGAATAAAAACCGAGAAGTTGCTGCACACAGCAGTGCCAATGAGAAGGACTTTTTTCTTTTGATGATGAGGAGGATGAAATCATGTCCTTTAGCGCAGATGCAGAGGTACTTGAGTACATGAGATCAGGCTCAGAGTTAGGAGTCCTCAACCGCTTCCCCCGAGTGAAAGCTGTGTTCATGAAATACAACACTGCCACACCATCCAGTGCACCAGTGGAAAGGCTGTTCAGCCTGGGAGGTCTTGTGCTGACCCTCAGAAGAAACAGACTTTCCGATAAACGTTTTGAAAGACTACTCCTGATGAGGTATAATCACACATTTTGTGCTGATCTAGAATACGTTGACTGCCACCCATGCTATAGCTTTGGCCTTTGCACAATACTTTTTTTTTCTATCTTTTTCTTGCCATGATCACAATGTGAAGAAGGGTAAGCAGTAGCCTTTTTTAATGTTGGGGCTAGTTTTATGTTAAGTTGTAGGCCTATTATGCCATTTTATTTTATTTACTCAAGCCATCAACATCAAACTATTTTGAGGTTATTCTATTTTTCTGTTGGATTTATATGAGGCATGTTTTATTTTGAGACATATGAGCCATTTTGAGGTTGTCATCACGTTCCTAAGGAGCCTATATTGAGGCTGTGATTTGCTGCTGTTTCACAGGGCTTTGGTGGTGAAGCCTGTAGCCAAATATGTTCATGTCTAGTGCAGAATAAAGAGCATAAAAGAAATGCCTGTTATGTCATCAATAGAACTTTCTGTAGGCGGCCTACAGTAGGCCTATACATTTAGGAACAATGTGGAGTACTGCCCAGACTCAAGCAACACAAAAGTAACGTAAAAGTAACGAATAACGTAAAAAGTTACTTTACATAGAAGGTAACTAAGTAAAGTAACGGATTACTTTTTAAAGAAGTAACGAGTAAACACTACTTTTTAAAAGTAACTTCCTCAACACTGACCATCACACAGTGGGAAATGTATGCTGTAGTCAGTATTCCAGGCCTTTATTTTTGGAAGAAATGGGCAAAGAATGCAGAAAAGTACGCCGAGCTTTTGGAGCAACATATACTGCCTTCAAAACTACACTTTTTCCAGCAATATTTCAACAAGACACTGCAAAACCACATTCTGCACACAAAGGCATGGCTACGAAAGGAGAGGGTACTTGTCCCGTCTGTCCCCAATAGAGAACGTATGGTGAATTTTGAAATGAAAAATATGGCAACCATGTACTGTTGCACACTTTAAGACCTGTTTGCAGGAAGAATGGGACAAAACACCTGAAATGCTTCATTACTTGGTGTCTTCAGTCCCTAAACATCTTTTCAGTGTTGTGAGAAGGAATGGCAACATTACAAAGTGGTAACTGCTTTACTGTCCCAAGTTTTTTTGAATGCGTTGCAAGAATCAAAATTGAAATGTATTTATTTTGAAAAGACACATCAAATACTTTTTCTGATTTGGGGTTATATGCTACTAAAAGATGCTTTGTAAAAGCTTTTGTTGTTAACTAGACTTTACTGGCCATAACCGAGCTGCCTGTTTGTATTTGCTATAAAACAATTGGGTCTGTTGTATCGAGTTATTAATTAGGTTGTGTGCCAATATAAAATGTTGAATATTCACTGGGTGTTAAGAAATGGGACAAGACTTAAGACACTGCTTTAAGTTAGTAGAAATACAGTCTTATCAGTACATCTGTGCCAAGAGACAGTTTTAGGAGACGGTAACACACAAGCATGGACGTGGTTAATGTCACCTCCACAAAGCCCTACAACAAAAACATGGTGTGAAGTATTACCTCTGTGTATATGTGCCAGGGCAAGGCCAGTCACATGATGCAGGCATGAGTTCCAAGCACTGAAAAACTCTTCTTTGTTCTTCTGTACCTGCTCAAGATAATATCAGAATTAGAGATTAGTTATAATTATAGATTATTTGCTAATGCAACAAGACACTCTTTTCATAAGGGTGTATGTGTTATATCCGCTAAGTTCAGTAAACAACCACCCGCCATCAGCCACACCTCCACAAAATAAATAACAGCTGAAAACATGTACAGGAAACTTTTTTTTCCCCCCCTCTGAGAGGGCCTCATTGACACGGACCTTAGTGTGAAGGCGTGCAGCAAGGCTACGCTGTAAGACCCTCTCCCTGTAGTTCAAGACATTCAGCAGGAAGCTCAGGTCTCCTACTTTATTTACAAAGAAACTAGGAAAACTGTTGAAGAGAAATTTTTAAATTAGCAAAGTGTAGCAAAATCAATACTTTTGCTCCAGAGCCAGAAAAAAAAAAATTAAATTTAGTATTTGTTAGCCTCATAAACTTACTATTCTGTCACTCATTTTAAGACACATTTACTACTACTAACTACTAAGAACACAATTGTCTACCTTTCATTCATTCTATTTCTGAAGAACTGCTTGCTTCCAAGCTAGGGTTCATGCAAAACCACTATGTCCTATTATCTAATGACTAGAAAACCAAAAACCACACCATCTCTATTTATTCCTGAGTTTTGTATAATCCAGCACAGAGGTTCCTGTTCATTATTATTACTGTTAGCCTTTCTTTATTACTTTAATATGCAAGTTTTACCTTGCTGAGTAGATATGGAACGTGTTCCAGACTAATATAGAAATATGATAATTGAGTTAGGCGGAGTTTCTTGGAAGACTACAACATTTGATACATTGCATTTTACATTTACCTCCTGTACATTTTTTTTAAACACAAATTGACTTAAAATTAACACAGGATACAATTGAGCAGTTTAGAGATTAAGGACCTTGTTCAAGCGCCCAACAGTGGCAGCTAGGTGGTCCTGAGATTTGAACTCCTGAGCCATTCTTGGGCCTCTGTGTATCCCAGTATAATGATACCTTAACTACTGAGCTGCCACTGCCCACCACTGAACTATGAGGAGCCACGGCCTGAAGGTTAGAGAAGCAGCCTTGGGCCCAAAGGGTTGCCGGTTTGATTCCTGGGACCAGCAGGAAAAATGCGAGGGGAGTTGAGTGCACTTTCCCCTTCCCTCTGTATCATGGCTGAAGTGCCCTTGACAAATTGCACATAACCCCTACTTGCTCCCTGGGCGATGTAGCATAGCTGCCCACTGCTCTGGGCGTGTGCGTGCTCAGTGCTCACTTGTGTGTGCATGCGTGTGCTCACTGCTTCAAATTGGTTAAATGCAGAGGTGGAATTTCACTGTGCTTGAGTGTACGTGAAAGGCTGAACTATCGAGCAATAGCAAACAATGTGTATTGAGGCTCTTTACAAATGGTGAGCTTTATTCTGTAACATGTGAACTGAACACAGATGCAAAGGCAATTTGGACCTGGTTCTGAGGCTGTCGGAAGCATAACTGGTCCATTTTTTGATAAGTCCAGACACCATGCTTTTCCCAATCTGCCTGGAGTACTGGCTCAAAAGTTCACGAACCACCACCTATAAATGTAAGAGAAAGAAGCAAAAACATTTTCTCCCAATTTGGTGACTATGACTGCTACCAACTGGGGAATGTGAAGACAAATACATGCTCCCCTAAGATATATAAAACCAGCCAAAGGCATCCATTTCAACTGCTGCTCATGCTGTGTAACAAGACAGTGTAACAAGAGTGTAACACACTCGGAGCAAAGTGCTATCTGCCCTCTTGAACAAACAGCCATGTGAAAAAATAAATATGTAAACATCTATTTAAACAAGCAAACATTTCACCCTTTTGATACAGTGCCTACAGATAAAAGGAGAAATACTTTAACAAAACAGCAAGGAAAATCAGATTTTCAATAATGTATTCAGTAAAAATATCAATAGATGCAATATTCTTCTGTGGAGAAAGTAAGTGCACCCTTGGTTTCAGAAGTTAGTAGTGCCCTCTTTAACTGAAATAACTTCTTGTAGGCGTTTTACATAATTGTCCACCAGTCTCCAATATCGGCTTACTGAAATTTGTGACCACTCTTCCATGCAAAATTCCTTCAGGTGCAAGATGTTTGAGGGTTTCCTTGCATGTACTGCCCTTTTCAAATCTCCCCACAACATGTCAATGGGGTTCAACTTTGATTAGGCCATTCCATAACCCTCCATCTCTTACAAGTGTGCTTTAGATCATTATCTTGTTGAAAGGTCCACCTCCGGTTCATTTTTTTGAACAGACAGCCTTACAGTTGTGTTCAGGAGTTTACATACAATGACATAAATGTCATCTTGGATACAGTATGAATGTCATGGCAATATTTGGGCTTTCAGTAATTTATTTGAACTGTTCTTTTTCTGTGGCAGAATGATTGAACACCATACATCTTTAATTAAAAAAAAAAAAAAAACACACTAGAATTTGGTGGTTAAGTTTGAATTTTCTTTGGGTTTTCTGATATCAATACAGGGTCAAAAATGTACATACGCTCATTTAGATTATTCATTCAGAGGTGCTGAAACTTCCAAAATCTCTTATCCTGCCAAAGCCAAGGTCTCTTAACATCCGGTTAGTGATCATGATTGACTACAGCTGGTAGCTTCTCTGTGCCTTCATAAAAAGGGTTTGTTTACAGCATTCATTGGATTGATCAACACAGTAAAATGGGAAAGTCCAAGGAGCTCAGTGCAGATCTGAGAAAGAGGACTGCAGATATATACAACTCCGGAATGTCTCTTGGAGCCATTTCTAAACAACTGCAAATTCCAAGATCAGTTCAAACAATTGTATCCAAGTTATTGTGAGGTGTAGTCGCTTTGCTTCAAGAAAACCCAAACCATCACCCTCAGCTGAAAGGAAAATGGCTTGGATGGTCAGGAACAACCCAGGAACCACCATGGCACAGCCCTGCCATAAACTGGAAGCTGATGGATTGCTGTCTACAGTTCAGATCACCATGGACTAAGCGGCTGCTATTCAAGAAATAATCCCCTGCTCCAAAATTGACACCCTCAAGCTTACCTAAAGCTGACCACACAGACAAAGAAAAAGCCTTCTGGAGGATAGTTGTATGATCAGATGAGACAAAAGATTGAGTTGTTTGGCCACAATGACCACCATGTACAGAGGGACACTGTACCAGCTGGTGGTGGTGGTAGGATCATCATGCTCTGGGGCTGTTTTACTGCCAGTGGAACCAGTTCATTGCACAAAGTGGATGGAATAATGAAGGAGGACTACCTCAGAATTCTTCAGCATAAACCATCAGAAACTTGAACACGACTTGGGAGTTACAACAGGACAATGAACCCAAAACATGCATCAAAGCTGGTTGTGGAGGATAAAGCAGGCTAATATTAAGCTTAAAACAAGTCCTGACTTTAACCCTATTGAAAATATATGGACCGTGCTTATAAGTCGAGTCCATGCCAAGAAAAAAAATAATTAATTAAACTCTACCAATTCTACCATAAAGAGTCGTGAAATATCCAACCAGAATTCTGCCAGAAGCTTGTTCATGGTAAACAAAAAATGTTTGATCAAGGCGAATCTTGCGAAGAGACCTTTTACCCAAATATTGTGTGCTGTATGTATATTTTTTTTTACCCTGTATGTATAATTTTGACCCTGTGTTGATTTCAGAAAACCCAAAGAAAATTAAAACTCGTGCACCAAATTCTAGTGTTTTTTTTTTTATTAAAGATGCATGTTGTACAACCATTCTGCCACAGAAAAAAGTTCAAAGAAATTACTGGACAGCCCAAATATTGCCATGACATTTGTATCCAAGATGACATTCATGCCACTGTATGTAAACTTCTGACCACAACTGTACATCATCTTCAAGCACTCTTTGACATAATTTCAGAATTCATAGATGAATCAATGAACGCAAGCTTCCCAGTCCCTGAGGCAGTGAAGCAACCCCAAACCATACTGTAACATTTCCACCATCATGATTCACAGTTGGTATGAGGTTCTTCTCCTGAAAAACTGTCTATGGTCTGCACCACACGTGTATTATTACTGTGGCCAAACAATTTTTACCTTTGATTCGTCTGTCCAGAGCACGTTATTCCAAAAAGACCCAGTCGTTGCTTACATGTTCAGTTGCAAACTGTAGTCTTGCTTTAACATTCCTTTTGGACAGCAAAGGCTTTTTCTTGTACACTTCCCATGCAGGTCAAGTTTGTCCAATCTCTTTCCGACTGTAGATGTACGCACTTCCACACCAACAGTTGCAAGAGTTACCTGCAGATCCAATGATGAAATTTTGTCTTGGAGATTTCTTTTAGCATCAAAATGTCTGCTTTTGGGCTGAATTTGCTGGGGTAGCCAGTCCTGGACAAATTGGCAGTTGTTTGAAATCTATGCCACTTGTAGATTTTCCTTACAGTGGAATGATTTATTTCTAATAATTTAGAGATCTTTTTAAATCCCTTGCCAGATTCATAGGCACCCACAATCTTTTTTCCAATGTCCTTAGAGAGCTCTTTAGATCTTGGCATGACGACACCACACACTTCAATAGCAAAAAGAACACCAGACCCCAGATGTCAGGTTTAAATAAGACACATTCCACCTGCAGGAGGTTCTAATTAATGGCACCTAATCTGGAAAACCAGATTCTAATTTTATGGACTTGAAAGTATGAAAAATGTAAGGTTGTACTTACTTTTTTTGACCGATTTTTTTTAATTATGAAAATGACAACAAAATGTCAATTTTATGTCATTTATTGGAGAATATTACCTTTATCTGTAGGCACTGCATTAAAGAGCATGAAATGTTTGCTTTTTGAATATGTTGGGAAAAGTCTACAATTTCCATGGAATGTACTTATTTTTTTTCACATGATTGTACATGAGTTTACAGATGCCCCAGAGTGACTAGTGGCATTATGATTGACAGAAGTGAGAAAGTATCTCATCCCATCCAGGGAGTATGGCCAATTCTGCTCCCTTGCCTCTTGGCTACAGATAGCATTGACACAAATCAAACTTGGGATCTCCCATACTAAAGGATATTTAAAACAAAACACAAATGGTCAATCCTGAAAAGAGGTTTCTTTTCTTTTTTTTTGAAAACCCTTCAAGCCCCATCACTATGGGAAAACCAAAGGACACAAAAGAGATGGCTGTCTGAGTAGATGTCAGGTAATGAAGATAAAAACATATCCAGTTAAAAATAGACCATTGAGTACAATAGGACCTGTAATAATGAAAATTTGCCAGAAGGAGAACATACACATACTGTACATCATAAGACAGTCCACATGCACAAATCTAAGAGCTTGAAATGTGTCCAGGACTGTCTACAAATATCTCCAACCTTGTTGTACACTCGAGACTTGGTGCTGTTATTGCAAGGAGGGAAAGCTTTAACAAATATTAATTGTAGGGGTGTCAATAATTTTGAAACAAGTGTTGGGGGGGGGGGGGAATCATTCCCTTTTGCTCGTTTTCATGAAGAGCACCAAATCATTCTGGAATTAAAAAGGTGTGCAAGCGGAGAAGAAACAACTAAGTATAACCAGTGTTCGAAATACCCGTCTGCAGTCTGCATTTTGCAGAATGATTTTCAAGATTGCAGAAGAAAAATTAAACAACCTGCAATTTTGCAGAATGAAAAAAAAAAAAAAAATCAGGCTCAGGATTCAGTGGTTCTCAATTTAGCAAACTAGCGGCACTGTAAATAAACTGAAACCTGCGCCGCACGAACCTGACGGCGTTTTCCAGGTCAAAGTTGAGCAATAATACCTATAAAAGGCGACGACAACCAAATAAGGGCAGTTGCCATTTTCCGATGTAAGATTTCATCACTTTTAATACCCGCTGGGAGGACCCAACAACTACCTCGGCAGTGTTCAGCAGTTTCCGCCATGCATCTCCCAGAATTCAATGCGGCACAACAAACATGGCTCCCAAGAAGAGGATTGTTTCTTCGGGGCAAGAGTCCAACAAAAACGCCAAGAAAACAAGGACAATTTTGTCGTATCTCGGCAAAACCGGCAGCCAGCGTGACTCCAACGACAGCAACAGATTGCGCGTCCGTGAGGGTGACAAAAATGAAGACTGTCGCTGCTGACTAGTTCTTATCTTGCATACATATATATTGGTAAATTGTATAGGTTTGTATATATTGTATTGTTGAATCATGCAAAATTATACTGATATTACAGTGGGGCAAAAAAGTATTTAGTCAGTCACCAATTGTGCAAGTTCTCCCACTTAAAAAGATGAGAGAGGCCTGTAATTTATCATAGATATACCTCAACTATGAGAGACAAAATGAGAAAAAAAAAATCCAGAAAATCATATTTGTCTGATTTTTAAAGAATTTATTTGCAAATTATGGTGGAAAATAAGTATTTGGTCAATAACAAAAGTTCATGTCAGTACTTTGTTATATACCCTTTGTTGGCAATGACAGAGGTCAAACGTTTTCTGTAAGTCTTCACAAGGTTTTCACACACTGTTGCTGGTATTTTGGCCCATTCCTCCATGCAGATCTCCTCTAGAGCAGTGATGTTTTGGGGCTGTCGCTGGGCAACACGGACTTTCAACTCCTTCCAAAGATTTTCTATGGGGTTGAGATCTGGAGACTGGCTAGGCCACTCCAGGACCTTGAAATGCTTCTTACAAAGCCACTCCTTCATTGCCCAGGTGGTGTGTTTGGGATCATTGTCATGCTGAAAGACCCAGCCACATTTCAGCTTCAATGCCCTTGCTGATGGAAGGAGGTTTTCACTCAAAAGCTCACGATACATGGCCCCATTCATTCTTTCCTTTACACGGATCAGTTGTCCTGGTCCCTTTGCAGAAAAACAGCCCCAAAGCATGATGTTTCCACCCCCATGCTTCACAGTAGGTATGGTGTTCTTTGGGTGCAACTCAGCATTCTTTCTCCTCCAAACACGACAAGTTGAGTTTTTACCAAAAAGTTCTATTTTGGTTTCATCTGACCATATGACATTCTCCCAATCCTCTTCTGGATCATCCAAATGTTCTCTAGCAAACTTCAGAGGGGCCTGGACAGGTACTGGCTTAAGCAGGGGGACACGTCTGGCACTGCAGGATTTGAGTCCCTGGTGGCGTAGTGTGTTACTGATGGTAGCCTTTGTTACTTTGGTCCCAGCTCTATGCAGGTCATTCACTAGGTCCCCCCATGTGGTTCTGGGATTTTTGCTCACCGTTCTTGTGATCATTTTGACCCCACAGGGTGAGATCTTGCGTGGAGCCCCAGATCGAGGGAGATTATCAGTGGTCTTGTATGTCTTCCATTTTCTAATAATTGCTCCCACAGTTGATTTCTTCACACCAAGCTGCTTACCTATTGCAGATTCAGTCTTCCCAGCCTGGTGCAGGTCTACAATTTTGTTTCTGGTGTCCTTTGACAGCTCTTTGGTCTTGGCCATAGTGGAATTTGGAGTGTGACTGTTTGAGGTTGTGGACAGGTGTCTTTTATACTGATAACGAGTTCAAACAGGTGCCATTAATACAGGTAACACGTGGAGGACAGAGGAGCCTCTTAAAGAGAGAAGTTACAGGTCTGTGAGAGCCAGAAATCGTGCTTGTTTGTAGGTGACCAAATGCTTATTTTACTGAGGAATTTACCAATTAATTCATTAAAAATCCTACAAATGTGATTTCCTGGATTCTTTCCCCCCACTCTGTCTCTCATAGTTGAAGTGTACCTATGATGAAAATTACAGGCCTCTCTCATCTTTTAAGTGGGAGAACTTGCACAATTGGTGGCTGACTAAATACTTTTTTGCCCCACTGTATATCCCTTTTGAAGACAGCAACAGTATTTTACCTTTATTCATAGATACTTTTGAATATTTTGTTTTCTCATACCAAGCTACACTAATACATGTTTTGTGTACATGTTCTATTTTTTTTTTTACTAGTGCTGTCTTTCCTGTGGTGCAGACTAGCACAAAGTAAAACAGTTGCCCTGTAAGACAAAGCTCATAGGTTCAGTTCTGTAGCTCTCAGTTCTGCCATGATTAGTTTGTACCCAGTTCTCTGTTGTTAGTTTAGAGCAGTGAAGCCCCTGTAGTAGTTCTCAGTTCAGTTCATGACCTTGCACTTTAGAAGCCAGGCAAACACAATGAACCCAAATGTCTTTCCATTTGCCAGTTGGGTTTTATTCCTTAATGGTATCAATTCTTTGCATCATTGTAAGATGTAACAGAGTGTAGAATTGAAACCTTGCTTTCAATTTAAAACTACAGGCTGCAGATGCAAACACTGAATGAAGTGCATTTTGGGTAACAATCTACTGTTCAAGCTAGAAACTTAATCTTGACAAAATGTAACATGACGTGCAACATGAAAATGAATGTTTTGTTTCTTGAAGAACAGTTGTGTTCTATTTTTTATTGTGGTGATACCTTTATTAGTATGTTGTGTGGAAGGATAATGTATGGGTGTGATAACTAGTACATTTATGAATTAGTTGGTATACTTCAAGTTATAGTAGCCTGTAGTGTCAGGGCGAGGGGGATGAAAGACCTGTGGAGGTATCATAGAATGATAACTTTGCTGCAGAGAAGGATCTGTGAAGACTGAAATTAAAAATAGAGTGAGAGAATAAAGAATTACAGAAATGATACGAGTTGTACCGTTAAGCTAGATATGATGTAAATATAGGCATTATTAGGTTGAGAAGGATGTAGTATGGAGGCTTGTGTATTTGCAGAAAATATTTCCAAATTGCAGAACAAAATTGACATTCTGCAATATTGCAGAACACTGGGGAAAAAAGTATTTCGACCACTGATAACACTAACACACTGTGTCCTGTGAGACCTAATGAGGGTATCAACCTGAATAACGCATCCTAATCACACAATTCACTGACAACTGTGGCAGTCATGGGTTCAACATCTGTGCATGAAGATAGGCACGAATACCCTGACACTAATACAACAATAAACTCTGTGTAAAACCCAAATTTCATACATATTAAACTTGAATGACTAACATCCTGCTGCATGTGGCCACAATAGGAAGACTGGAAAAGGGCAAAGGTGAGAGGAAGAGGAGGTCTCTGTGACTGTGGGGACACAAAGTTAATTTAAAAAAATAAAAATAAAAACACACACACACACACACACACACACACACACACACACACACACACCTTTCCTTGCCATTTTTCTACACACCCTTATTAGCTGCTCTGCAGTTCAGCTCAGGATGGTTCCAAATACAAGCATACTCTTAAAAAAGGTACAAACTTGATGTGTATGATGTGGGTGCAGTAATTAATGGAAACATCTCCCATTGAGGGGAAACTGCATAACACTGTGAATCAATGACTTAGAAATATTCAGTAAATGCTTATTTCTGACTCATAGTTTACATTTGTGATGGTAATTACATGCACCACATTATAAGATACGAGTGAATAGCTACACCAAATCAGGATATGAATTTTCCATTCAAGGGGCTTCCCATGAATGTGTCTTGGTTAAACCTTGTATTTCACTGAAAACGCCCCCTCATGACTGGTGTTCTACCATTTCCTTCTTGAAACATCTGCACTGATGTTCTGCTGTTTCCTTTTTAAATTTTGATCAAATCAGTGAACGGGGGCATGGGGGGGTTTCCCTCCTAATATGATCAGGCTGTAAGTTAATTTTCCACAGCTTGGGCAGAGTGACTATTTTAGCATTGAGAAGGCTTCTAGAATCAAAGTGCAGAAGAAAAAGTTTAGTGTGTCTTCAGGCAAGCTGTGAACAGGCTATGGGGGGAGAAAAAAAAAGGTGAAATGAAAGAAAAAAAGTACCCACACCTGATAATCTCAGCAGTTATTCAAGAACACTCCTATCACATCAGTCCATTCCAACTTTCTCTTGGCATCACTGCCACCAGTAATTACCATTAGCTCAATTCTCCTTGGAAGGAGTCTTTGAAGAATCACAATTTTGTGGGTTTTCTATTTTTGGCCTTTCATTTGCTTCAAAAATATCATATCATGAGTAACCACAGTGTGCTGCTGGATGAGCATTAAAATAAGAGAGAAAACAAAAAATAACCCTAAGCAAAATGAATTTGCCAAGCAAGCCTTGTGATAATTTTTTTCTCTTTTTTGCCCCTCAATCAGTGGTTGTTGAGAAACATGTGGTTTTGAACATTTTGAAGGTTGATATGTTGATTCAGTGCTTCATCTGCTTTTAGAGGTGTGTGACACAAATTTACCTGCAGCATGACCATATTGTCTCCTTCGAAAGTCACAAAGACATCAGAGTCGCATCTCAGAGAGGGGATTCTGTTCTCCATCATGAAGCCCTGATGCAATGAATTGGCAAAAATGAGAATGTGATTGTGTATGTGATACTCTTAATATCATCATGATGTTGCTGCAACTCAATGTTCAGCGCTCAAACGTGCACATACACAGATTATTGTACTGAAGTTCTGTTACTTTTTTTTCTTTTTAAATTACACATCTTGTGTGGTGAGAGCTCAGAAAACTTAAATGTCAAATGGGTACGAGTTAAGAAGGTGCACTTTTCAGTGTGGTGCGCTGTTCAATTCACTACGGGGGTGCAGTTTTGTGGTTTTCCCCTGCTTTTCACACTGCACAGTGCAAACAGGTACAAAGCCATAAAGATGTGTGTTTTCAGATGGAACTGTGATATACATTAACATTAAATTATATGAAATCTCAAAAAAACAAGAGCAACATTGTCTTGGTTCATCAATGCAATAATATGCAAGAGCTGCCCCCTTGTGGCTGATCTAGTGAAGGCTCTCTGCTGGGATTTGACATCTTGAGAGCTTTTGGATTCATTAGATTCATGGATGCCTGCAAGCATACACATGACTGCACTCCTGTTAGATGAAGTGGTGTGGTTCCTCTTTCCATATACATAACTCCCAGCTTCCCTTAGGCACTGTGACGGCGGTGCCTCATGCAGCCCATTAATTGCTTCTCATCTCACACCTCAACAGATGGCTCCCCTTCAGCTCCGATGTTTTGGAGAGCAGAATGGCGCATGACTGCAGAGCAGAGCCATGTAATCAGTCCCAGCTGAAGCCAGTTAAGTGGCATCACTCTTCACCTTCCTGCAAAACCCAGGAGAGTATAAGACGACGCCGTCAACACCTTCTGAGGTTAGTGAAGTTTTGGCGCAGCCACACAGCTCATGAGACTCTCTCCTCAGGTCAAGAAGTGGATGTCAAAAGTGAGGAAGACAGCGACACTCAAGCATCGCTGATAGCCGCGTGGGATTTCCTACCTCTTTCAGCCAGGGACTAAAGAACCTCCGTAGCCTACCTGCAGCCTGACCAATGCCTCCCAAGGCAACACGGCAAGCCTGCCTCACCTTCACAACCCCTCCCTCTCACATCTTTATAAACAAAAAGCACTTTTCTTTAACTGGAGCCTCTGGGTCAGTGTCTGTGTTCTGCCTTGCCAAGTGTCTTGCTACAGAATATATCAAGTTGCTGGACAATTCAGTTTGCAAGTTTAAAAATATGGCAGGAGTGCTTTACCACAGAAGGATGTTGTTGAAAATTGTAGGAGAATCTTCGGCTTAACAAGAAGAGCTCACTACGGTAAAATTTAGCCAATTAATTTTTCATGACTGAACAAACAAGAGGTTTGAGACTATATTGTATATACATGGGGACAGATCTACTCACCATGCCCCCAGTACACTCGCGGCATTCCTGTAGGCAGGCCAAGTTGGCCCAAGTGCTGTAGGCTTTGAGACCAGCCACCAATGCTTGTAGGGGACGGTTACACTGCAGATCCTGTCCCTGACACAGAGCTTCATCCATCAGCCCTGCAGCATGTCTACACACACACCCCAGATACAATGTAGATATAAAAAACTGCAAATAAAACATGCCTTTGTATAATGTGATATTAAGGGGTCAGTCATAAAAATGACCGTTCAAGTACACTGAGAATGTTAAGTATTGTCCATGAGTGCAGTTCCAGTGGTCAAAAGGTCAACATCATCAGCTCAAAGTATACCTATAAACAGTTACACAACTAAAGAAACTAACTGGTTCGTAAAATCGCCAAGAATTAAATGGCAAAGAAAATTTGTTGAACCGTACTAAATATCATCAACAACAGCAGAACTCTTTTTTTTTTCCCCCCCCTTCATCATCTTTCCTCTCTGAAGCTACGATTGCATGCTACTGAACTCTGGTTCTGTCTGCTGACTATTCTGTGGTATTTCTCAGAAAGCATACTATGACTGAGGCATGCATGCAGCATCTAAAAAGCTCAGCCAGAAGAAACCCTTCCTCTTGAAACTAACCAACAGGTGCTTTGTTTTTCACAGTAAAGGACACAGGATACTGTTTCCAAAGGTGTGATGATATAATGATGATTTTAAAATACTGACAAGAAAAAAAGTTATACTGTCTGTTGTTCACTTATACTAAATCTGTCATTTCTATATTGTTAGCCTTTTACTACTACAGGGTAAGAGTAAGACATTTGTGATTTAAAATGAATAAAATTAAGCAAATGCACCTTCTCTAAAAGAAATTACTGAATGCATTCATCTAGTTAAGAAGCCTGGCATACCAACCTAGTGGTAAAGGTGAGAGCAAGGACAGCAGCCAAGTGAGGCATCAATCTCAGATACTGAGTCTGGTGCTCAATGATTTTAACCTCATCTTGATCTTTTGGCCCAAACTGTCTGCGGCTGAGAGAGAGAGAGAGAGAGAGAGAGAGAGAATATATAAAAAAACATGTTGACAGTTGTAGTATAATCATCATTTGTATATTTATTTATTCCTGTATTCAGTTTCATTACTCAGTAGTACATTATGATATTAGTCAAAAGAAATTAAATCAGTTTAAAAGGTTAGTGCAAAGTGTGATATGAAAACAAAATACAATATATTGGAGAATATTTTACCTCCCTACATCCTCCTGCTCCCCCAACCCCCAACTTGCCATTTTAGCCATTGCTTTTCTTCTTGACATTTCTATTCTTTTAAAAATTGTTTTTTACATTATATATTAACTTTTTCAGACCAACCAAAAGGCTCATAGCAAAAGTTTTTCAAACTACCTTTGTCCTGTTTTGGATTGTTGCCTGCTCACAGGATACACCCACGTTTTCATTTTAACTTCTTAAAATGATTTTTTTCTACATGAATGGTATTAAAAATACATTTTCCTTTTTCAAACAATAAACATGGGCCACACAATTTTTTTGCAAACAATGGTATCATGAGCGAATATAGAAATTTGCCTAGTTGCAAAAAAAAAAAAAAAAAAGATGCAGTGTGTCTGTGTGTGCTGCTGTGGTGGACTGTCAGCTTTGTGTTCAGTGCTGTGTGAGGAAGTGTTTCACTATGATACGGTGTCAAAACTGAGACGCATGCACCTGTTGCCTCTGAACCACCGCAGGCTGTATCTCTAAATCTACTCACTGCAGGTGGCTTTCCCACAAGACAGGAGTGAAGAAGGGCCAAGTGGTGGATGTGAGTTAATGTGTGGCTGATTCCACCGTAACAGGGTCTTGCCCTTTTTGTGTGTGAGACTTATAAGCATGAAGCACTCACTGAATAATACCTTTAACTGTTGCATCTGATTTTTTTCCATGTAGTTGCATGCTATTTTCAGAACATGCATGGCAAGTTCTCCAATAGCAGTGCATAAAGGGGAAGGAAAAAAAAAGAAAAAGAGAACCATCATTTAAAGACACTTGCACACAGAGCTCCTATAAGTCAAAAGTAAGAGCCAAAACTTATTTTATCCACATTCAATGGATTTTGAGAAACAGAGCATTTTCATTAAGATGCTGAGGTTAAGAGTCATGTCAGCTCTGACCGTTAGCTCAACCACACAGGAGATGACACCTGTACCTAAATATGTGTGGGTATCATCAGGGGAAATCCTCCAAGAGGAAACTCCCTCACTAGACACACACACTTTTGTTTAATTTGAGATTTTATATAATCTGTTATTCCATGAAATTGAGTCATATGAGCTGATAGCTGACAAGGCACATAGCACCGAGTTGGCCATAAGCCATGCACAACAAGATTGAGTGGAATAACTTTTATTCTATCCACATTCAATGGATTTTGAGAAACAGGGCATTTTTATTTTTAGCAAACTCGATAAATAAAATCTTTATACAAAATGTCCGACCAAATCATTTATGTTTAGAATGTAAACAAACTGGCGAAATGACAGTAGCAATTTGTGAAAAATGCTATAATAATTCTTAAAAAATAAAAAAAAGATAGTTCTGACCATCAAATACTTTTATTCCATATATATATATTTTTTTTGTATTTTTGGGGTTTTGTTTTCGAGTAAAGTTTTTATTTCGTCCTCGGTTGGTTCAGCAACACGCTCTAACATTTTGTTTTTCTCTACTCACGGTATATGAGCTGACAGCCTAGTAGTAGAATAGCCAATCGAAACATGCAATTCCTTATATCCAGTGAATGTGGACAGAATATGAAATAAATAAATAAATCAAATCACACCCACAATACTGGTGAAAAGGTTGGACACACCTTTTCTAATTCAATGTTTTGGCTTATTTTTATTAATTAAAATACACTTCATGTTTTAAAGTAATGATGGATGTTGTTTCTCTTTACTCATTTGAGTGGTTCTTGACATAATATGGATCACTACAGTTGTGGAATAGAGCTATTTACTGTATTTTTATTATTTACTGTTTGATCTCAAACACACTGAGAAGGCACTAATTAACTTTTGATGAGGCATACCTGTTAATTGAAAAGCATTCCAGGTGACTACCTCATGAAGCTGGTCAAGATAACACCAATAGTGTGCAAAGCATCAAAGTAAACGCTGGCTACTTTGAAGAATCTAAAATATGGAAAACATTTTGTTTAACGCTTTTTTTTGTTTACCACATAATCCCATACATGTTCCATGTGTTACGGCGGCACGGTGGTGTAGTGGTTAGCACGGTCGCCTCACAGCAAGAAGGTTCCAGGTTCGGAACATCATCAAAGTAAACGCTGGCTACTTTGAAGACTCTAAAATATGAAACATGTTTTGTTTAACACTTTTTTTTTGTTTACCACATAATTCCATACATGTTCCATATGTTATGGTGGCACGGCGGTGTAGTGGTTAGCACGGTCGCCTCACAGCAAGAAGGTTCTGGGTTCGAACCCAGCGGCCAGCGAGGGCCTTTCTGTATGGAGTTTGCATGTTCTCCCCATGTCTGCGTGGGTTTCCTCTGGGTGCTCCGGTTTCCCCCACAATCCAAAGGCATGCAGTTAGGTTGATGTGGGGCGGCCTTGGGCTGAGGTGCCCTTGAGCAAGGTACTGAACCCCTGACTGCTCCTTGGGCGCTCTGGGCTGCTAACTGCTCTGGATGTGTGTGCACGCGTGTTCACTGCTTCAGATGGGTTAAATACAGAGGATGAATTTCACTGTGCTTGAAGTGTGCATGTGACAAATAAAGGTTTCTTCCTTTTTTTTTTTTTATTAGTTCTACAATGTAGAAAATGGTCATAATACAGAAAAACCTATGAATGAGTAGGGATAGACAGATAGATTTATTAAGGTAAAATTACATGCAAGTAGGACAACATACTAATGTATAATTGAACTAAACACATGAAACTAAAACCAAGGATAGCACAACAAAGCGTTAAACACTTATTTCCATTGTGGTCCTAAGAAAAGTTTCAGGATGGCGTTAACTTTTGGATGTCCACTTTTGATTGGTACTTTATATACAGTGCCCTCCATGATTATTGGCACCTCTTGTAAAGGCTAGTAAAAAAGGTTAGAAAAAAAATTCTACCTTTTGGTGAAGAAGCTTCATCTCAACTTTTTTGAAAAATCCAATCTTAAATTGCAATACATTTATTCAGAGAAAAACAAATCCCTTATCAAGAAGAAATAATTTTCAACAAAAACACGTGCCACCATTATTGGCACCCCTGAAAATTATAGTGAACACAATGTAACTGAAGCATGTTTCTCATATAATTGTACATTTTTATAGTTGATTGGAGTGTGTGTAGGAACTTTCAAGCTGTAATCCATGACTTCCTGATTAACTGGGGTACAAATATGAGGTGACGCAGAGGCCAAATTCCCTTAGTCATCCATCAACATGGGAAAGATAAGAGAACACAGAACAAATGTATTGATGTATAAACGAGGGAGAAATGTGTTGACCTTCATAAGTCAGGGAATGGTTATAAAAAATAGCTACTTGCCTGAAAATGTCCATTTCTACTGTTAGGGCAATAATACAGAAGTGGACACCAACTGGAACGGTTACAGAACTTGCCTGGAAGAGGACCCAAGTTTATTTTGCCTCCCCACGTACAGTGAGGAGGAGGGTAAGAGAGGCAAAAAATGCCCAAGGATCACTGTTAGTGAATTACAAGAAAAAGTAAAATCTTAGGGTTTTCCAAGTCTCCAAAACCACCATCAGATGCCACCTCGATGCTAACAGATTATCTGCAAGGTTTGCCAGAAAAAAAAGGCTTTTCTGCCAGTTTACCACAAACACAAGTGCCTGAAGTTTGCAAAACGCTACTACAACTTTGAGTGGAACTGTGTTCTATGGTCTGATGTCACAAAACTGGAGCTTTTTGGCAATAAACACTCAAGGAAGGTTTGGTGTAAAAAGAAGAATGGCTATAATGAAGAGAACCCTATCCCAGCTGTAAAAAATATTGTGGAAGTTCTGGGGGCAATTTTCCTCCAAAGGCCCTGGAAACCTTGTTAGGGTACATAGCATCACCGACTCAATGAAATACCAGAACATTTTAAATCAAAATCTGGCTGCTTCTACCAGGAAACTAAAACTGGGTTTGTCACTGGATCTTCCAGCAGGACAATGATCTGAAGCACATGTTCAAATCAACACAAAACTGGTTAGTGGACCACAGAATCAAGCTTCTGCCATGGCCATCTCAGCCCCCTGACCTGAACCCCATTAAAAACCTGTGGGGTGAGCTGAATGAGAAAGCACAAGAGAGGGCCTCGAACCCTGGATGATCTGGATTGTTTTTATAACCCCTTTCTGAAATCAACACGGTAAAAATTATACATACAGGATCACCAAAGCCAAGGCTTCTTAACTTCCTGTTTGTGATAATGACTGACTACAGCTGGTAGCTTCTCTGTGCCAACATAAAAAGGGTTTGTTTGAAGGCACTCATTGGACTGACCAACACACTGTACAATGGGGAAAGTCCAAGTAGCTCAGTGCAGATCTGATAAAGAGGATCACAGATTTACATAACACAGGAATGTCTCTTGGAGCCATTCCTAAACAACTGCAGATTCCAAGATCAGTTCAAAACAACTGTATGTATGTTATTGGGAAGTGCAGCCACTTTGCCGAGCCAATTTGCTGGAACAAGACCCAAATTGTCACCCAGGAACGACCCAGAAGCCAGCAAGGCACAAGCCCGCCATGAACACCAGTGTCACGGTCTACAGTCAAACAAGTTTTACATTGCCATGGACTGAGAGGCTGTCGTCCAAGAAATAAGCCCCTGCTTAAAAACTGACACATTCAAACTCAAGTAAAGTTCGCAGCTGATCCCATGGACAAAAAAAAAAAAAAACCTTCTGGAGGGAAGTTCTATTGTCTGATGAGACAAAGATTCAGCTAATTGGCTACAATGACCAGAAGTACAGAGGAACACTGTACCAAATGTTAAGCATGATGGCGGTAGCATCATCCTCTGGGTCTTTTTTTTTTTTAAACTGCCAATGGAACTGGTGCACTGCAGAAAATGGATGGAATAATAAAGAAGGAGAACTACCTCAGACCATAAGAAACTTGGACACAGTTGGCAGCTCCAACAGGACAGTGACCCCAAATACACAAAGTTGATTGTGGAAAGGATAAAGTAGGCTTACATTAAGCTTAAAACAAGTCCTGACCTCAGCCCTATTGAAAATATGTGGATGGTGCTTTTTAAGGTCTGTGCCAGAAAACACACAAATTTAATTAAACTCTACCAATTCTGCCAATAAGAGTGGTCAGATATCCAACCAGAATTCTGCCAGAAGCTTGCTGATGGCTAAGAAAAGTGTCTAGTCAAGGTGAAACTTGCTAAGTGACATTTAACCAAATATTAGGTGTACTGCATGTATCTTTGTTTCCGTATGTATAATTTTGACCCTAAAAATTTGTGCACCAAATTCTTTGGGTTTTTTTTTTCTTTTAAAGATGCATGTTGCACAATCATTGTTACAGAAAAAGAACATTTCAAAGAAATCATGAAAGCCCAACATTGCTATATCAGACATTCATATCTGTGTTTTTATATAATTTTATATATATATACACACACACACATATACATACATATATATATGTATGTATATATATATATATATATATATATATATATATATATATATATATATATACACATACATACACACACACACACACACACACACACACACACACACACACGTGTGTATATATATATATATATATATACACACACACACACACAAAAGTTTGGGCACCCTTGCTGAAAATGTCTGTTACTGTGAATAGTTAAGTGAGCAGAAGATGAACTGATCACCAAAAGGCATAAAGGTAAAGACATTTCTTTTCAGCAAGATTTTTGTATTATTTTTGTTTTGTACAATTGGAGAGTGAAAAAAGAAAAGGAACACCATGTGAAAGTTTGGGCACCCCAATACATTTGAGTTCTCAGGTAACTTTTACCAAGGTTGCAGACCTTAATTAGCTTATTGAGCTGTGGCTTGTTGAAATTCCTCGTTAGGAAAAGTCAGATGATGCAGATTTCAAAGCTGCATAAATTCTCTGACTCCTCAAACTTGTCCCTAAAATCAACAGCCATGGGCTCTTCTAAGCAACTCCCTCGCATTCTGAATAATAAAATAATTGATGCTCACAAAGCAGGAGAAGGCTATAAGAACGTAGCAAAGTGTTTTCAGGTAGCTGTTTCCTCAGATTGTGATGTGATTAAGAAATGGCAGTTAACAGAAACAGTGGAGATCAAGGTGAGGTCTGGAAGATGAAGAAAACTTTCTGAAAGAACTGCTCGTTGGGATTGCTAGAAAGGCAAATAAAAAACCCTGTTTGACTGCAAAAGACCTTCAGAAAGATTTAGCAGATCCTGGAGTGGTGGTGCACTGTTCTACTATGCAGCGACACCTGAACAAATATGACCTTCATGGAAGAGTCAGTCATCAGAAGAAAACCTTTCCTGTGTCCTAGCCACAAAATTTAGCATCTGAAGTTTGCAAATGAACATCTAAATAAGCCTGATGCATTTTGGAAACAAGTCCTGTGGACTGATGAAATCAAAATAGAACTTTTTGTCCACAATGTGCAAAGGTATGTTTGGAGAAAAAGGGTGCCAAATTCTAGGAAAAGAACACCTCTCCAACTCTGAAGCATGGGTGTAGATCGATCATGCTTTGGGGTTGTGTTGCAGCCAGTGGCACAGGGCACATTTCATTGGTCGACGGAAGCATGGATTCGAATAAATACCAGCAAATTCTGGAAGCAAACATCACACCATCTGTAAAAAAGTTGAAGTTAAAAAGAGGATGGGTCCTACAATAAGACGATGATCCAAAACACACCTCAAAATCTACAATGGAATACCTCAAGAGGCACAAGCTGAAGGTTTTGCCATGGCCCTCACAGTCCCCTGACCTAAACATCATTGAAAATCTGTGGATAGATCTCAAAAGAGCAGTGCATGCAAGACAGCCCAAGAAACTTGTAGAACTGGAAGCCTTTTGCAAGGACGAATGTGTGAAAATCCCCCAGGTAAGAACTGAAAGATTATTAGCTGGCTACAAATAGTGTTTACAAACTGCGATACTTGCCAAAGGGGGTGTTACTAGGTACTAACCATGCAGGGTGCCCAAACTTTTGCTTCAGGCCCTTTTCCTTTTTTTGTCATTTAGAAAATGCAAAAGATGAAAATAAATTGTTTTTGCTTAAAATATAAAGGGAATGAGTCATCTTTAACTTTGTGTTTTGGAGATCATTTCATCTTCAACTTGCTTAAAGTGCCATTCCACCATTTGGATGTATTCTTTGGCATAAAATACAATATATTTTGACAACATATATAAACGGTATCACTAGATAAAGAAATCTTTTAGCTTCAAAATGATATATCAAACATAATTTGACAACGACAAGTATATTAATTTTGCGACCAAAGTCACCTACCCTTTTAATTTCCGCGCGTGATGTCATCGGCAGGTTCCCCTTCTTGTGTACCACGTGACGTGTGACATGGCACACATTATCAGCAATGGCGGATAGAACGCAATAAAAATAATACCAATAAATCTAGCTAATACCAATAAATATAGCTAACTGAAAGATTAACTCAATTTTTCGCAATTTTTTTGGCCCCCATATACAAGGAGAAATAGGACTCTCACTTTGGGGGTTTCCTGGTCTAAAAATAGACCGACACGTGGTACACAAGAAGGGGAACCTGCCGATGACATCACGTTTCACTACTATATAGGAAATTAAAAGGGTAGGTGACTTTGGTCGCAAAATTAATATACTTGTTGTCAAAAAATTATGTTTGATATATCATTTTGAAGCTAAAAGATTTCTCTGTCTAGTCATGTCATAAAATATATTGTATTTTATGCCAAAGAATACATCCAATGGTGGAATGGCACTTTAACTGTTCACAGTAACAACAATTTTGACCAGGGGTGCCCAAACTTTTGCATACCACTGTGTGTATATATATCCATCTATGTATCTCCATCTCTCCGTCTAAGCAATGCTTTCATCTTTTTGTTTATTTTACCAAAAAAAAAAAAGTGACATAACTTTCATATAAAAGCACTTTATTTTGTCAGGACTATCTTGCTGCTCCAGACAAGGCCGTGTAACCCCCGTTTTATCTGATTTTACTACATAGGACATTTTCTTCTTGACCCACACAGTTTGAGGATGAACAATGTGAGTAACGTCCTGAGAAAATCACGCTGTGCAAGAAGAATGGAAGTCATGGTGTAAACCCCGTACTTCCACGGTACAGTAGCCATTTTAGGCTTGAACAACTTAAGCACATGCCTAAAAGGATTCGATTTCCATCACATACCAGTAAGTAAATCTAAGGAAAAAAAAAAATCTGGCTGTTATCAAGAAACTACTTGAAGGTAGTTGACATTTAAGATGTCAAACTCAGAATTAACCCAGAAGCAGCAAAGAAAATGTTCACAACACACAAAAAGCAATAACAAATTGTGATCTGAATGAATGAAAGAGTACACCACCAAGATCAATATTAAAGCTCCTTCACTGGTCTTCCTTGGTCCAGTATCTCATTAAATGTTCTTCCTAATCTTAAAGAATTACAGAAACTGACGATGCCAGGAAGATAAAACTCAAGTATCAGTTTTGACTGGGTATTGCAATAAAATAGACGATTTTGTCAAGTTCATGCAAAATAATTTAATGCAGCGTGTTGTAAACAGAGTAAAACTTCCAAAGCCACTTTTATAGCAAGTTTCAGTGTGCTGTAATACAGCTATCACTATAGCAGTAAAACCATTCCACTAATATATCTGATTTTCTAAATTGTGTACAAATGATGGAAAAAGGCTAACATTTTTTGTTTTTGTCTTTTACTCTCTTTTTCTCACTCTCTGGGGATACCATCTTTGGAGACAACCCTGCTACTTATCCACCCACGCACATGTGAAACACACAAACGCACAAAGCCACATGTAAGGAGAAGAGCAGCAGCAGTAGTGGGGAGGCCGAGAGTCCCCCCTCTGCACGGGATGCTCTCTGTGGTGAGCAGTCTCTCTACACGTCACTGTTGTTTATACTCTCTTGTTTTCTGTTCTCTCTGCCCCATGACCACATTAAATGCCTTTTATAGTATGTGCATCCTGTTATTGATGTCAGTACTTGAAAGATATGAAAGATATCAAAACAGAATCAAACTGAGCGTGCTCAGGAGTCCTTGTTTCAGTGGCGGCTCGTCCATAGGGGTAGTTAAAGTCCTCATTCACAACTCCATACATTTTAACTTCTGCTGAAACACTATCTTTTTTTTTTTAAATCACCAATAAGAAACAAAGAAAAAGTTGATATTTGACAGACGTTCCGCTGATTTGTTCATCATTCTAAATGTTGCACAATCATGGGGCAGTGAGCTCCCTGCCCCATTTAGCTTCACTGAGCTAGAGGTGTACCTAGTGGTCAAAAATGGGAACTGCAAGAAGCTCTAATAGAGAACCATAGATGCAGGGATTACGACACATGGACATGACAATGCTAGGAGGAGCAGAAGATAGGACAAGTCATGACAGGGTTGCCAGGTTGGGATATTTTTACAACTACTCAACACCCACCAAAATCTAGATTTCTAGCAAATAATCTGAATTAAATGTCATAAATTAGGATGCACAGCACCATTTCTATTGTAAGATTTATTGCAAATAAACCGTGCTAACCACTACACAGTGGTGTAGTGGTTAGCATGGTCGCCTCACAGCAAGAAGGTTCTGGGTTCGAACCCAGCAGCCAACAAGGGCTTTTCTGTGTGGAGTTTGCATGTTCTCCCCGTGTCTGCATGGGTTTCCTCCGGGTGCTCCGGTTTCCCCCACAGTCCAAAGACATGCAGTTAGGTTAACATGGGGCGGCCTTGGGCTGAAGTGCCCTTGAGCAAGGTACTTAACCCGTGACTGCTCCCCGGGCGTTCTAGTGTGGCTGCCCACTGCTCTGGGTGGGTGCGCGTGTGTTCACTGCTTCAGATGGGTTAAATGCAGAGGATGAATTTCACTGTGCTTGAAGTGTGCACATGACAAATAAAGGTTTCTTCTTCTTCTTCTAAACATTGAGAGAGGAGTAAAGGGATTGGGGGGGAGGCATGTCAATGCATAGGAAAGCCTCCCCACCACACACAGGCTGACAAAAAGGCTACTTTCAGGTTGTGTCATTTCTGAGATGCAGATGCGTAGGAAATTTTGTTGAAACATTTAAGCCCTGGTTAATGATATTACCTCGATCACAGCTGAACAAATGTACACCTAAAGCTGCTTTAAAATGAGCTGCTAGACTGTATGCTGGATGACTGTATATTGTCAACTCTCAACTAAATATTAAGATTTACTTTAGAAATTCATTAAATAGTAGCCTCTAGCATAAAGTCAAGTGTTATCAACTTTTTTGACTTAATTTTGTTTTAGTCTAAGCCATGTTATTGTTAATGTCGTCTCCAAAATTTATGGTGACAAATCACCACTGGCTTGCTCATAACCACCCAGTAACCGCCTGCTGTCTGGGATGATGGAATTATGACAGAAGCTGATTCATTCAGTCTTCACACAATGAGTCACTTACCAGTGGCTGTAGCGCACTGCGATGATTAGTCCCAGCTGTGGGCAAAAGAGCAGGAATTAGAAGACAGTACTATAGGCAATGTAAAACTGAACCATTTAAACCAAGCAAACAAAGGTGTAAAAAGTAGAAAATATTAATATTTACTAGGATGAAAGTATAGGCATTATGTCGCGATTGTATTCAACTTAGCAATGAAGGTAGCAAGTCAAAATTATACTTGAATAATTTTTTTTAATGACAAAAGAACAACCACAGCATTCATACTTCATTGTATAAAATTGAGATACATTTTATCCAAATCCATTCACATCATCCTCTCCCATGTGAATGAGAAAAGTGTAAAGGAGAATTTAAGAAGTTAAAAAAAAATCTCTGTAAAATAAGACTTGCATTCTTACTCAGTTGTAAGTATTACTTTTACTCTTCAACCCTGAAAATACTTTGATACTGAAATGACTCCGTACATATGGATTGACTGAATTTGTACACATGCATCAGCACATACATAGTGTCTAAGGCCCTGTCCACACGGCAACGGATTCAGGTGAATCCGATAAAATTTATCGTTTCGGCCTGGCATCTACACGGCACCGGCGTTTTGGGTGCCCCAAAACGATATTTTTTGAGAACGGTTTTCAGAGTGGAAAAATCTGGCAACGGTGCCGTTGCGAAGTCGTCTGGATGAGTAGAACGGATTTGTTTACGATGACGTCACAACCACATGACTAGAACAAGCAGCACTCATTCACACCGGGTAGAAGAAGGGGTTTATGCGCATGCGTCCTACTTCTACTGTTCTGGTGTCTCCGATGGGACCGTCTTACAGCGCACGTAGAGGTGTGGCATGTGTATTGCATCGTTTTCAGCAAGCGTTGCGTTGCCATATGTACCTGATATTTTACTGATCCGTTGCCCATGTGGACGCGATATTTTTTTTTACCCGCTAAAAAAAAAAAAAAAAAAAAATTCTCGATGCTGTTGTCGTGTGGATGTAGCCTAAGTTCAGGCCAAAGTCACAGGGTTTTGGTCATTCACACACTTGTGGCACACAATCAGTTGTACAATCCTAGCTGTCATTACTCACCATCACCTCCTTTAACTGCAGCAATTAGACTCCGAGCTCTTTTTTTATTCTGCCTTGTCATTACGAGCTGCTATCTACAACACTGTTGTACATAAGTGTACACTGTGCTTATGGTGTTATTAGGAAAGGAATTATAATAGCATGTTTTCTTCTTTTATTCAAAAAAGTAGCACTGGGTCTGGATTGTATGCGATATAAATTTTAGCTAAATGTATTTACACTTGCAGTCACAAGCATCTCTGGTTAGCACACAAAAAAAAATCCTGTTGCTGTATCATGTTAATATTTAAAAATCAGCTGATTACATTTAACCATCAGCTTCCTTAATTGTTTCTCACTTTTAGATGGTTTGTGCATATGATTGTGGCCGTATCAACATCTGCATGCCATGTTATGTCTCTTTAATGATGACTTTGTGCATTTTCTTATAATTCTAGCATTTGTCGTAATATATTGGAATGCATCTAGATTGCATTTATATATAAAGTCCTCTCAGACCTGCTGTATACGTTTGAGCAAACTGATTTCAATGCATCTCAGGTGTGTTTACACTAACAATTTTAAGTGGATAATTCTATCTGGATACAATTCTGATGTTTCATTGATTTGCTCACTCTTCCAGATGATGTGTAATCAAGGGGCAGCATGCTCACTACCCCATTTAGCTTCCATAGGCCAAAAACAAGAACTGTAAAGAGCACTAATAGAGGCCTATAGAGATCTTGCAGTCACGTGACCGGAAAGTACACAGCCGCCATCTTGTCGGTAAAAAACACCGCTGAATACTGCTGCACTCGTGTACAGAATGGATCAATTTCAACCGACGGACTACACGGCTCATTTTTCTGATGAACAGATAACTAGATATGTCTAAAATAAACGATCTACAGATTAGTGACCCTTATGGCTTACCGGACGTAGTTTTCACGACCGGATTTTGAACTGCCAGCGGAATACCCAGACGTGTATAATTACCTCATTAACTTTCCCTCGCTGTTCAGTGGTGAAGCACTGTGTGCTTCTAAATCTCTGGACAGTTATCTTTACAGAAATTCAGGATTTGTCAGCGACTCAGATGTGGCATCTTATAAACAAGAATCCTCATTGGATGGGTAATTCACTTAAGTATTGAGTATAGCACTGACCAGCCGATTATAGAATAAGGTAATTCCAGCTGTAATTCCAAATCGTCTGTGTTGTTTACCATGGATCTGGCGTTGGAGAGATAGAGGCTTGGCAGTGGAGGTTTGAGTGGCTGTTTTCTGAGCTTAGTCAACAGGCCGGCTCTGCAGCCTCGCTTTTGCTTCCGCTCCCGGTGCCGCCTCCTTCGCTTTGCTTCCGATAACAATCCACGGAGACCCCGCTGGTCTCGCTATCTCGTCCGGAATGTTGTGCATGCGATGGAAATCGCTACAAACCGTCATTTTCTGCTGGAAACCAATGTCCAGTAAGTCCATACAGTTGTAGTGGATATTGAAGTCCGGTACAGACGAACAACATGCAAAAATGCACACAAAAAACATAAAAAACGTGCACAAGTAGGGAGAACTTGTAGCTGCAGCCGTTGTCGTAGAATTGTATATAGTAGGGTTTTCCAGAAGAAAAGGTAGAAGTAAAAGCAGAAGTAGAACCAGAAGTAGAAGGCGGAAATATGGCGTTTGACCGACAAGATGGCGTCTGTCACAATCTGGATCAGCTGTGACGTCACATGCAAGTGCTCCATTGGGACAAGAATCATGCTGTCCCATGCTTAGAGGACAAGCAGAGGACAGGAGAGTTAATGACAGGTTTCCCAGATTGGGTTAGTTTAAAAATACTTTGTGGTCAAGCAAGATCTGGGTGTATAGCAAATACAGGTAGTCGTCGACTTACAACTGCGTTTGGTTACAACTGACCGGTCGTAAACCGATCTGGTCGTAAGTCGGCCTATGTTAAATGAACGCAAGTATATTGTGATGTGTAATGATATTGTAATCATTTTAAAGTCTTATTTTATCAACATTTTCTTATTTCATTACCATGGCTCATTATTTGGTTTAAGTCAAACACTGCATACTTGGGGTGAAAGTAACTTTTATTTCTTGCCGGTATATTATTTTGAGCCATAGTGCGCGTGCCAAAAAATACACCTAATTATTTATTGTCTATTATCAAGCATTCACTAGGACTTCTTATCACTCAGTAGTACTAGTATAGTACTTTATCACACTATCACTTTCATCCACCTGTATCAGTTTTTGATTATAAATAAACTGCAAACACATCATTTCAACAACACAATCATTTAAATTTTTTTTAGCTGAACAGTGGAAAACTAACTTTTCATTTTGGACATTGGACACAGAACAGTGTAACAGAACAGAAAAAGTGAAAGTTACTTTGATTACCAGCTGCGCACATTATAGCACAAGATCTGGTTAAGCCGTACGCGCACTGTTGCTCGCTCGTTGTTTGTCCAGCGAAACATTGCACACACAATAGAAGAGGCTGGATGCAGTGTTGCCAGATTGGGCGGTTTTAAGTGCATTTTGGCGGGTTTTGAACATATTTTGGGATGGAAACCGTCAGCAGTATCTGGCAACACTGGCTGGATGCTGGGCGCTGGGGCGGAAACTGTCGCACGCTCAGCTGGGAAACACTTGCCAGTCATAACCAGACGGTCGTAAAGTCGATCAGTCATAAGTCGCATAGGTCGCAAGTCGACGACTACCTGTAATCAGAATTGAACCTAATGCATTTCTGCAAAAAAGGCAAAAATTGCAGACAATAAGTCCAGACAGTGAGTCTATGATGTACACAATTTCTATTCAGAATCAGAATCACTTTATTAATCCCAGGAGGGAAATTCAAATTTGCAACCAAGCTCCTGAATCAAAGTAGTAAACATGTCTAAAAATAGAAGATAAGAGTGTCTGGGGGAAAAAAAAAAAAAGAATAAATAATTTAAATAAGTTCAATAACTTAAGTAAAAGCAAAATGAAGGGATTTTATATACAATGATTCCTATATACATATATTGGACCTGAGTTAAGGATACATGGCAAGACAGTGTACCACAGTTATACAGTGGCATTATACAGCTTGACAGCAACAGGTAGGAATGATTTCCTGTGTGTCTCAGTTGTGCAGCGTGGAAGAATCAGCCGTTTACTCACTGGCGGCTCGTTAATAGGGGCGATTTGGGCGACGCACTCCCAAACAGGGAGGGAGATTTTTTTTTTTTTAAATCTACTCCTACTACCACGGCAACAGTAATGTCATTGTCCAATCAGGCTAAGGTCACGCCTGGTGTAGCCACGCCCTTTTGGGGCGATTTCTGTCAGGTTCAGATTTGCCCCAAAATCTCCCATTGACACTAATGGTACGTACGTTTTTTTTTCGAAAATCATGCTCCCAATGCATTTTCTATTAGGTTTTAAGTGCTCGCACAAGCAGCATGCTTACATCATACGCCTGTTGCGCGGGAAATGTGTGAACATTCTATGAACAAGATGGCGAGTGTTGAGTGCAAAATACGATAGCGTCTCTGAAAGAAGCTCCCTTTAGTCGTCGTGCCAATGAGGAGAAAACGGCAATCAAACAGCTAGGACCTCCTAGACCGAATTTAAACATCAAGCGTCTACGAAGGGGGAGAAGACCTACTCAAGAGGTTTTAACAAGAACTGGTACCACCGGAAAACTTGGCTAGCTGACTGTGATGTAGTCAATGCTCTTTTTTGCTACCCTTGCGTTCTCTTCCACCCTGGAAGTAGCACAGCAGACGGTACAGTGATATCTGATATTTGATTTTACTAGGCAAAAGGTTTTTTTTGTGTGTGTGTGTGTGTGTGTGTGTGTGTGTGTGTGTGTGTTACCAATGGCAGTTGTTTTACCAATGGCAGTTTAACATTGCCATGCTTGGAATATTTCAGTAGCCTCAAGTTCTCTCTGACTTGGTGTAAATTAAGCATATTTTCAGTTTTTATATATTGTACAGTATGTGTTCATTGGAGGGCGGCACGGTGGTGTAGTGGTTAGCGCTGTCGCCTCACAGCAAGAAGATCCGGGTTCAAGCCCCGTGGCCGGCAAGGGCCTTTCTGTGCGGAGTTTGCATGTTCTCCCCGTGTCCGTGTGGGTTTCCTCCGGGTGCTCCGGTTTCCCCCACAGTCCAAAGACATGCAGGTTAGGTTAACTGGTGACTCTAAATTGACCGTAGGTGTGAATGTGAGTGTGAATGGTTGTCTGTGTCTATGTGTCAGCCCTGTGATGACCTGGCGACTTGTCCAGGGTGTACCCCGCCTTTCGCCCGTAGTCAGCTGGGATAGGCTCCAGCTTGCCTGCGACCCTGTAGAAGTATAAAGCGGCTAGAGATAATGAGATGTGTTCATTGGAGCCAGCAGCACCTTACCTTTTTTCCAACTTGTTAAGCCAAGTTGCACTGACTACAAAACCTTGTGTAACCTTGTGTGTATATAGCTAAATAACTAAAGCCTTTTGTGTTCATTGACATGCTTGTAATACTTTAAATTTCCTTTTAAGGCATGGCTTTCTGGAGGAATTCTTGGGGAAAAAAAACTGCAGAATTTATTTAGAATTATTATTTGTTGTTAAAATGTTGCAATTTCATTAAAAAAAAAACAAAAAAAAAAAAACACATAATTAAGCTGCACATGTTTGTTTGATGGTTATGCTTTTCTTCATCTTTTCCAAAACTTAAACACTTGTTTTGGATTTATATCCTGCCACTTTAATTGCATTCTTTAGAATGAAGAAATTAGAATATGTTTATAATTAAGAATTTGTGTCTACTTATTATAGAATACTGGAAAAATATGAGAAAAATAAATGAGTAATGTAATAATTGATTGTGATGCCAAATATTTTGCTTTGAAGGCTTCACAATGAATCTTCCTTAGTTTTAGCCTGGCAAGCCAGACTAAATGTGAATATTTGCCACTCATAGGCAAAAATATTTTTGGCCGCTAGGCGGGTGGGTCTAGTTTACTAGGCGACCTTAGTTTGCCACCTTTAACTTGTTCAGTGTTGCCACCTAGTGGAGAGAAGAGATTGTCTATATTGATATCTGAATTTACCAGGCAAAAACAAGTTCGGCCAATTGATTTACTACCTAGGTCAATTTACTTCAGTCCTGTGGACATTTATGGTCCGTGTAGACATAACGGGGGAAAATTGCCCCCCCGAAAAAAAATTCAGGAGCCGCCACTGCGTTTACTGAATGTGCTCCTGTGGCTGATCAGCTCCTCATGTAGAGGGTGGGAAGAGCAGTCTAAGATTGTTAATGCTAGACATATTGTGAATAAAAATGAGACAGAAAGGGCGGTTATGGAGAGTAATATCCGTATCTCAGAAATACGTGTGAACTACTTTTTCCTCAAAGGCTGAGAAAAAGAAGAAAAATGCATCTCTTTAATCTCTATCCAGATATAATCCTGATGCTCAAGGCACATCGTATGCTAATCACTCACACACACAAAAAAAAAAAAAAAAGGGTACAAACTCACTAATACCTCCAGACACTGGTAAAGCTTTAAGAAATCTTATATCTGGCTCTTTCTGGTTTTATGATGCGAGCTGAACTGTTACTGTTTAACTGTCAAAGTTTAGGATTAAAGAACCTTAAATTCTCATTTGTAACAGGTTATGAGTTAATAGCGTTAACAGATTTCTAACCTGGTTCATATTTATTTGTTTGCATTATTGCCCTGGCAGTGTTCACATGAAAATATCCCTTAGTTACCTGAGAGCTGAAGAGCCCTGGCCTTAAACTCTTTCCAGGAAAAAAGGGACAGTATAACTTTAAATAGAGCTGGAGAATAATTCTAAGTCAAACAGTGCCAAATCATGTTTGATTGCTCTGATAGTTTAATATACTAGGTCTTTGCCTCATAATTAAAAATAAAATGTAGTGCTATGTCAAATGTTTAGTTTCAGGTCACCCCCTTGTGGTCAGCAAGAGACAAGCACCATATATTATTAAAACAGACCACTTTCAGATTCATAAATGAGTAATACTACTGAGTGCATGTGAGTTGCTAACCTTCATGGCAGCCATTGCCTGAACAGTGAGAGCCAACCGGGTTGGGATGAGAGTGGCAAGCATGGCGTTGAAGCGACTGCTTTTACTCTGAATGGGAGAAGAGTACTGCCCATCAGCTGACACTGAACCAAACCTGTGTGAGAGACATTAACAGTTTATTTGGATGACCACAGACATCAATTTGTCATAGCCAAATTTCCATACAATCTCTTAATCCATAAAACTGGTTATTTTTCCACATGTGATATGACAACTAAAGGCTCCACCACAGTGCTGCTCTATGCTTTTACATCAACACACAAACTTAATATGATCACTATTCCTAAATGTGAGCATTATGGTCTCTCACCATTCCAACATTTGGAACACAAAAATGCCATACAGGCTAACATTACGAAAACCGTCTCTAGTGACACAGACCCTCTCGATAAGTGATCTATGACTTCCTGATAAACAGGAAACAGTTCTGTTTGTTCAGCTGGGCCCCTAACCATCACACTGCTTCACCAGTAGTGGAGGAGCATACCAGAAACTGCAATTCAATACTGACTCTACAAATCTTCCTGAGCGTAATTGCCGAGGGCGATGAGACAATGAATACAAACAACCTTGGTCAGTTTAAAGCTAGAAACCTTTTTAAAAGGTAAAATGATTTTCACAAAAGTTCTCTGACATCACTATGGTTCAGCTTAACACAGTTCTTATAATTATTGAGGAGCTTCATCATTCATCTTAACAAAACTTAATTGAAAGGAAAAAGTTCTCCAATTACTCCAGCCCTTAAAAAAAAAAAAAGGCCACACAAAAGTGCAATATGTGCACACAACCATTCAGCAAAGCCCAACTCATTAATAACAATGAACATTTTCATTTCATTCAGGACGTCCATAATGGTTTTTGTTCTGCAACAGGCCAACGTTTAAAACGAACAAACAAACAAAAAAACACATATGAATATTTGAACGCAAGGGTTGCACAGAATACTGTATTGTGATTATACTGCTCGATCTTGTAATTCTGTTGGTCATGCAATGGTCAAATTTAAAAAAAATAAAAATATCAGGCCCTAGGAAAAAAAAATTAGGAGAACAAAAAAAACATATGCTTTAACCAGCAAGGTATTTATTGTGTTGGGTTTCCCCAGTCCTTCCTTCATCACAGGTAATTATTAAAATCGTCAAATGGTATACATAATATTGTCAAAAGATCCACTAATGGAATAAACTAGTTGTCTGAGGTTGGTCAGGATGCTCACAGTTCACAATAAACAGATTTGAAATTTGTTAGATGGCCCATATGTTGTACCTGTCTGTAAAATCCAGGCAATATCAATCATTTTCATAGCACAACATATTCTACATATACTATGTATACTATATGGTCATAAGTTTGTGGACACATGACCAAATCATACTCATACGTGCTTATTGATCACATATTGTGGCTGTGAGGATTTGTGCTCATTCGGCTACAAAAGCATTAGTTAGGTCAGGCACTGATGCTGGATGAGAAGGAATTGTGCACAGCTGGTGTCCCAATTCATCCCAAAGGTCTTCCGTGAGGTTGAGGTCAGGGTTCTATGCAGGCCTCTTAAGTTCTTCCATGCCAAACTTGGCAAATTATATCGTCATCAATCTTGCTTTGTGCATACATGGTACAGTATAGATAGTTTTCACTGACATCACGGCATTCCGGGGAACGCCCCCCAGCCGCCATCTTGGGGGGCAAACAAAACGGACCATCGCCACTACCGGCTACGTTATCTCGGACGAATTTATGAAGTTATATAGTCAGTTTTCTAAAATAAAGATCAATATCAGCAAAATCAAGCAAACAGAAGTATATAGATACATTAGACGACATCTCACGACAACGGTATGCAGCCAAACTGGCCTTGATTGGGGGAATTGACCCCTACGAAGTGGACAAAGATGCATTTTCAAGTGACTATGCAGGGCTGCCAAAGCCTGAAACTGACTTCATCAAACTTTTAAGGCTGTCTGATATATACAACTTTATATATTTCACAGCGCGCCTTTTGGCGGATGCCGCCTGAATCGCGCAGATCCGTTTTTTTGTTTTTTTTTAGGGGGGGGGGCGTTGGAGTGTCTGATTATAATTTCAAAGTAAATTCTGTATTAAAATTACTAAATAAGCAAATCCGTTACAGTCCATGAAACAGGAAGTATAAGGATGAAAAAAAAAAAAAAAACAGTTCAAATCGGAAAGCTGCGCACATATGCGCAGTCCTGCACACCGCTCGGGCTGCGCAAATGTGCGCAGCTTTCCAATTTAAACTGTTTTTTTTCTCATCCTTATACTTCCTGTTTCATTGACTGTAACGGATTTGCTTATTTAGTAATTTTAATATAGAATTTACTTTGAAATTATAATCAGACACTCCAACGCCCCCCCCCCCCCCCCCCCCAAAAAAAAAATCGGATCTGCGCGATTCAGGCGGCATCCGCCAAAAGGCGCGCTGTTTGCATCCCAAACACAAATCAAATCATACAGAATAGACCTAAAATGTTTTTCAAAAATGACCCTTGCATGAGCAAAGTGACAAGTTTCAAATAGAAACGTGACAAACGAGCGATATTAAGTGTACATTACAATGTAAACGTACACTCAGCGGTTCCAGTTAGGCATTCTCCAGAGATTGTTCACATGATGTTTTGGTTTCCAAAAACAAACTTAAACACAATTGATTGTTTATTTAAACAACTAACCACTTATAAAATGATCGGAGCAGACTTTGCTGTGTTTGGAAGGCTGATAATCCTTGCGGTTGATTCTCGCAAGCCATAGATTTCTCCTTTGTATGCTGAGTTTGTTTGCTCGCCTTCATGCTCCCGTATAGTGGGAATTCCATAAAAGCTCCGCTTGACTTCATCATCTGACCTATTACGACAGCCGTGAATACAACAGGTGTGCACCATCGCTAGCTTTAAATAGCCTGCTTCGGTTCTTTTGAAGACTTCGTACTCGCGCGTTACAATGTGTGCTCAGTGACCCGTATGGTAAGCTGGACCCCCAAGATGGCTGCCACTAGGGAATCCCTGACTCTGTGACGTCATGTGAAAACTATCTATACAAAGACATTCTAGAAAATTCTGTGCTTCCAACTTTGTGGTAACAATCTGGTGAAGGTACATATATGGCTATGATGGTCAGGGGTCCACATACTTTTGGCCAAATAATGTATACCAAATATTCCATAGGCAAACTCTGATACACATCAAGTACTGGTCAATAAACATGATTATGGGGATGAATATACTCACTTGTGTAGCAGGTTTTCCCGTGGTATCCTGACATGATCAAATATCAAGATACCATTGTCAACTCCATGTAGGCCTTAATAAGAAAACACACACACAACCAATAAAACATTTTCTGAGCATCCTCGAAGAAGGAAGGGTTACTTTTTAAGATATCAATTTCCTCCTACCTTCTTTATGTTCCATATCAATTGCAGTAACTCCTAGACACATGTCCCCATTCTGGTCTCGTATTGGCACAATGAAACAGTGAGGACCTGAGAGAAAATAAGAAAAAAAAATGCACTTTAAATATGTTTTATGGATGGAAAATGTGAGCAATTGCATAACAACATGCAGTGTTCCTTTGCCAGCTTCTACACTGAAAAGTCCAGTGGGTTTAACTTCAAATAAGAAGAAAAAAGAAGACAAATGGGATTGAATATACTGGGTACTTATACTACGGCAAAGAGTGATTAAAGCTCACAGCAGGCAATGGACATGTTAAATAATAACAAAAGAGCATTACCATCCTGCTGCAGGTGATTCAAGTTTGTTCACTGCATTTATAATCTTAAACTGCTACCCAGAGGACATTATCAAAATGTTCAGTAATGCACATAAGGTTGGCAGGCTGTGATTTTATAAAAACTATTTTTAGAAATGAGGAAAAAAAAAAGAGCAAAAATGCACATACGCACATGTAATGCGTGTTATTTGGAGCTCAAACAGATAGAGATGTTGTTTAGTTTTAACATAATTTCCTGCTTAACGTGATCAGTCTCATTTATACCCCAAAGAAACCACAGTTACTGATGACCACAAGCAATCAAAACCAGAATATTTTCAGACAACGATTTCCTTGCCTTTAAATTATTTGGGGAGACATGATAAATTTTTCCACGTTACAAATTTGGGAATGATTTTTGTTATAGCAAAGATACATATTTACACCAGTTATTTGCATAGACAATCTGAATGGTTATATGTGGTGTTCATTTTTGGTGCAACTATTTTTGCCTGTTATCTTAAATGGGTGCTAATAATCTCCGAGCTACAAATAATACTGGTTCATATCAGTGGTCCCACAATGTTTGCTAACACAACATTCAAAAAGTTTGACAGATTGAACCTTCGAGGAAAAATTTGTTCCTATATCCATAACAAGCGATGGCCCTTTTTGGTCATACATACCATGACATTCTCCATTAAGCATGAGCTGTGCAAATACAGCAGCATAGTTTCCTTTCATTGCATTTCCAATGTACATCTTCTGTGCATTTTCACAAGGTGTGTGAATGATAAACTCCTGTTAACTCATTGAGACAAATGAGAAAGTCAGCAATGAAGAAGACAAAATTAATTATGTACGTACAGCAATATGCTATTCTATGCATTAGTAGATAAAGTATATTGCTCCTGTGAATAATGAAGATTGACTGGGATATAGATAGTATGACTGCATTTGCATAACGCTAATGAAGGAGTGCTCACGTATCTTTTTTTTTAGCTATTACCATCAACGCTATTACTTATGATTTCTTGTACATTTTCAACTTTCTAAGAAAAAAAAAATCAATTTTGCACATTAATCCAACAACAAATAAAAGTGAAAAGTTCAGCGACACAAGATTATTTTTGCTCCAGATTAACAGCATAGTTGAGGGAACAGTTAGGAAAATGTACCTGCATTGAAGCATCATAGTGAGCCTCAGTCATTATGCCCCGTACATTACTCCCATGACCTCTTTCTGTCATAGCAAACATCCCAGTGAATGCCAAATCCTACAAGTTAAAGAAAGTATGGAGAGATTTTAACATAACATATACTAAAATAGATAAAAACACACATTAGAAAGTCATAGAAATATTCGATACAACAAGACACGAGTATGTTCCCTAGGCGACAATCACCCAGAGACCAACTGCAAATAATGTTAACTTTGAGATACTTACAATGTTGTCCATACTTACAGAGGACAACATTTTTGCTATTTACCAAACAGAAAAAAAAAAAAGTTTGTTACATTTGAGAGATGCATGGAAGTTCCAGCTGACAGTTGATATAGAAGTATTGATAGTTGATATTGAAGATTCAGTCTATACAGAGGACATGGGGCCAGCAGCTGACAGGAAACGTTGTCCTCTGGGAAATGTAAATGATATGGGTCTTTGACCTTGCATTTATTACCAGGGTTTGTAACACTGTCCCAGCAGTGCTTACATCCTTATACATACCTGGGAGGGAGATGAATGGGTAGTTTACATTACCACTAAGAATATCTAGTAAATGTCTAATGTACTGGTCTATGCTTCCTTACTTTTCCAGGAATTTAGTAATGAGGTACATTGTGAGTTCTGCCATAATCTCCCATTACTCAAAGCTTTTCAATGCTGAATGCTAGTAGCATTTGGTGGTCAAAAAGATTTTCAGGTAATAATCTATTACGTCCTGGTAGAGGTTGCAGAAGGATTTGGTTTCCCACCTATGTTTTTGCATTCCAATGCTTCAAAAATGGTATTTGGTTTTTAATACGGCTGGTAACACTGAATGAATAATTGTTTTACTATTAACATGCACACAGAAAGATGTTTAATGTATGTCAAATGTTTTTATTGTATACCATAGGGCAGGAGTCTTCAATCCTATCCGCAAAGGGCCAGTGTGGCTGCAGGCTTTCATTCCACCCAAGCAGGAGCTACACCTGATTTCACTTGTTTAATCATTTCACCCTCGTCTCCAATCAACAATCAAGTGAGCCTCCAATTTGGCTGTAATGAAAGCCTGCAGCTACACCGGCCCTTTGCGGATAGGATTGAAGACCCCTGCCATAGGGGGTTCAAAGGCTTTTGTGTATTTAACATCTGGGTCCTTTATGGACCATTACATGCCTTGCTCTTGGCATGATCTTTGTTGGTTGATTACTCTGGGAGGGAATCAATGGTCTTGAATTTTCTCCATCTGTCCGTCTGTGGACTGGTAGAGTCCAAACTCTAGAGATGATTTTGTAATCTTTTCCAGCCTGATGAGCATCAACAACTCTCAGAAATCTTTGTATCATACACTTCCACAAATGTGTTCTGAAGATGAGATTTTTATAGTTCCCTGTTCTTTAAATAAAAGATGTAGGGATGCACCAATACATTGGTCAAATACTGGTATCGGCCGATATTCCCCTTGTTGACTACCATCGGCAAATAAGATAGGATTCGCCGATGTCAGTCACCGATGTTCTGGTTATTTGCGGTTGGATGGTCAGACTCGGACAGTAGTTCAACAGTAGCAACATACACAGACAGAACTGGCTGCACAAGGCGAAAGGTACCGAGCACACCTGTGGCTTGTTTTCAAAGTGAGCGAAAAATGCTGGCGGTGTGAGGGCATTTCACCGTCTCTGAGACAAATCCGCGATATGCAGTTTGTAAGACATGTTTGAGTGACATTTCAAGAGGAGGTGCTGCATCTAAGAATTTTAACGCATCAACTCTCATCAACCATCTGAAAAAGAGACATAGGGAGAAAACAACAATTATCTGAAAGCGGATTTAAAAAAAAAAAAAAAAACCCACACAAAAAACAAAAAACCAGAGATGAACTACACAGGAAAAAGGGAACAAATCTCCACCAGCAGGATTCAGTCCTTGATTAGCACAGTATTTGAGAAAACAAAATTCCTCCGGACAGCGCCAAAGCTAAATAGATTACTAAAAAGGTGATTGAATTGATCGCATTAATAGCCTTTCTCCAGAGTGGAGGACGCAGGATTTAGAGGCCTGATGGAGTATATGGAGCCCCGCTACACACTGCCCAGCTGCCACCATTTTGCCGACATCTGTCAACCTGAAACCTACAGTACAAGGATGTGGCCACACACATTCATGAACTACTGGCTTACGACATCCCTGCCATCAGTTTTTCAACTGATATTTGGAGTTCAAATGTCAGCCCAGTGAGCATGCTTAACCTCACAGCACAGTGGATTAACAAGGATTTTAAACTGATAAAAGTGGTGCTACACTCCCAGGAGTTCACAGGCTCCTACTCTGCACCGGTCATCTCCGAGGCATTTGAGAAAATGTTTGAAATGTGGAAAATAGACAAATCTAAAGTGCATGCTGTTGCGAGAGATAACGCCAGAAATACGGCAAAAGCTATGATGAACAGCAGTCTGGCTAGTTTCAGCTGCATGGCTCACACCCTGCAGCTGGCTGTCCAGGATATTGTGGCAATAAAACAAAAGATAGTCAGTCACTTTAAACATTCATCCCTTGCTTACTCCCGTCTGCAGGCAGTGCAGATCCAGTTGGGGATGAAACCAAAAAGGCTACAGCAAGATGTGGCCCCTTGGTGGAGTAGTGCATTCTACATTACGTAGAACCTTCTCGAACAAAAGCATGCACTTGCTACATATGCTGCAGTCTATGACTTCCCCACAACCCTTATTGCACACCAGTGGGGATTAGTTGAAAACTTTAATAACGTTTCTCTTCCCTTTGGAACAACTGACAAGACAAGTCAGCTCATCAGAGGCATCGACTGCTGACATGATCCCCCTTGGTGAGAGCCCGGAGACATCTTTTGAGCAAGGAGACCAACACAGACCATGGTGTGGGGAAAAAAAAAAAAAACCACATTACTAGAGGCTGTAAACAGGCGATTCGATCAAATAGAGTTTGATCCAATATTCTCCATTGTAACCTCACTGTCCATATATAAGGACCGCTACTTTGACGACGATATTAAACAAGGCGCACAAGCAACGCTTGACGTGCAACTTATGGATCGACCTGCTGCTGGTGTTGGAGATGGTAGAGAGAGCAAGAGGACATGCACAGACTGGGCACAGTCCACTCTGCATGATAATGTTTGAGGAGATTCTGGAGGAAAACGGACCAAAGAGGAAGGCATTACAGCAACTGGATGCTTACTTTGCAGAGCCTCCTATTCTCAGAAATGTCTGTTTCTCCAATATCCGAGTGCATCATCACCTGCGTTTTCCAGCACTGGCACAAATGGCATGCAAATACCCAAGTGCTCCATGCACCAGTACGGACAGTGAGTGGCTATTCAGCTCTGCATCTCACATCTTGGATGAAAAGAGAAACAGACTGAGCGGCAACCAGGTAAAGATGCTTACTTTTGTAAAGAAAAACATGCATCTCACTAAAAAAATAGACTGAGGTAACTGTGATTTTCTCCCTTTTTTTTTAAATTATGGGACAATTTTTCCCAAGAGGACAACTTTTGTTTTGTGAAGAGGCCCATGTTCAGCCCCATGTTCCAGCCTACTTTATGTTTATGCTCAATAGACACAAGAACAATTGTATTCTGCATGAAAAACACAAAACGTAAAAGAGCCCTATTTATTTGACTTACTATTTTTAAATTATATTTTATTTTTCTTTCCTAGTCACTTTTGCATTTGTCCCATCTGACCATACAGCTGTCCGCCGGCGACAAGGCTTTTTCTTTGTCCATGTGGTCAGTTGCAAACTTTAGTTAAGCTTGAAGGTGTCAATTTTGGAGCGGGGGTTATTTCTTGGATAGCAGCCTCTTAGTCCATGGTGATATAAAACTCACTGAACTGTAGACAGTGATCCATCAGCTTCCAGTTCATGGCAGGGCCGTGCCATGATGGTTCCTGGGCTGTTCCTGACAATCCAAACAAATTTCCTTTCAGCTGAGGGTGACAGTTTGGGTTTTCTTGAAGCCAAGTGACTACACCTCCCGGTAACTTAAATACAATTGTTTGAACTGATATTGGCATCTGCAGTTGTTTACAAATCATTTCGCCACAGAAAATGAACAGTTCAGAGAAATAATTGAAAGCCCAATATTGCCATGATATTCATATCCAAGATGAACTTTGTCACTGTATGTAAACTTCTGACCACAACTCTGTACGTATATGCATAGGTAAGAGAGAAAACACAGGTTGTTGGGTATGCCCAATGCCACCAAAAGAGTAAGAACAGGATACATTTTGCAGTGAACGCAAGCAAGGACCCCAGCAAGATGAACTAGGACAGCATAACTAAAACAGCAGCACCAGAAGGTAACACAGACATGATGGTGCCATGGGACATAAAGCCGCCAGCCACTTCATCAACAAACCCGAGTGAGAGTGGGGGTGTGACAGCATCCATACATCCCAGTTTACCAAAGCACTATGCCTGAGGACCCTCCAGATCTACTCCTTAAACTAATAAAAACTAACAAAAGGCTTGACTAAACAGATATGTTTTCAGCTTTGACTTAAACACAGACTATGTCTGAGTCTCAAACACTACTTGGAAGGCTATTCCATAACTGTGGGGCTTTATAAGAAAAGGCTCTGCTCCCTGATGTAGACTTCACTATATGAGGTACCAACAGATAGCCTGCACCTTCTGGTCCAAGTAGGTGTGGCGGGTCATAAAGGACCAGAAGCTTGCTCAGGTACTGTGGTGCGAGACCATTCAGTGCTTTAAAAGGTCAATAGTACCATTTTATAATTAATACAAAATTTGATTGGGAGCCAGTGCAGTGTGGATATGACAGGGGTGATGTGGTCATATTTTCTAGTTCTAGTAAGGACTCTTGCTGCTGCATTTTGAACTAACTGGAGCTTGTTTATGCACTTATTGGAACAGCCAGACAGTAAGGCATTACAATAATTCAACCTGGAGGTAACAAAAACATGAACTAGTTTTTCTGCGTCATGGAGTGACATATTTCTTATCTTAGGCCACACCAATTTAATTAGTTGGTTCTCAGATTTTTTTTCAGGAAAAATATGAAGCAAGCAAGTGAAATAAAAATAAAATTAAAAAAAATGCTCGGATGGTAAAATTAGTGGTGGAAATAGAGCGCTTTCATAATAGAGAAACAAAACGAAGACAATACATTATTGTTACACATTTCATATGGCTCTTTTAATAGCTCATCTTATTTTCACCCATATGCATTAAGGATAATTGAAAAAAGTCTGAAACAGTCTTCATTTTTTCCTTTTATTTGTGTAAACAAGCCCCCAAGGGGAACTCAAACAACTGTGCCTGACAAGTCAGAATGCCATCTCTCTGCACATCTTTTATCAGGCAAACCAGTAAACAGATAGGCTAAATAAACGATTGAATTAGTCAATTGAACATCTACAATGCACAGAAAAAAAAAAAAAAAGATTTGACCAGTAGGCTACTTCTGATGGCTAAATACTTCGAATGATTTTTTGTTTGCCCCTCACATCAATCAATGAAATATATAAATCAAACCCACCTCCACAGAGTTGTTGTCCAAGTTGGCACATCGCAGGGTAACAAGCTCACGGCATCTTGAGTACAACTGTGCAAAGTTTTCCCCCTCTTGAATTTCGACACACCTGTCAAAGATTTTACACCTCTGTTCGCTGAATATCCCATCACAAACACAGGCTTTGCAGGATTCCCCTCCATAGGCATGTTTCTTCCACAAGTCTTTATCTAAAGTGAAAGGGGCGATTTGATTGGTTTTCAACGTCACGTGACCTCAACCTGCAGTCTTCAGTATTTTGAAACATCAGCCATGATGTTTTTCTGTTGGTGGGAGTTTGATTTCGATTTTTTTTTTCTTTTTCATTTTGCATTTTCTTCAAGCGGCGATTCCGAGAACCAACTAATCGAATTGGTGTGGCCTTAGCAATATTTCTGAGATGAAAGAAAGCTATCCGGATAATGTTATCGATATGAGTTTCTAACAAAAGACTGGAGTCAATGATCACACCAAGGTCTTTGACTGCTACACAAGAAGAAAGAGAAAGGCCATCCAGAGTTACTGTATAATCAGAAAACCTACATCTAGCTGCATGTGGTCCTAGTACAAGTACTTCTGTCTTGTCAGAGTTAAGCAGAAGGAAGCTCATAAGCATCCAGTATCAAATGCCCTTTACACATTCCTCAAATTTTATTAAGCTGGTGTCTCTCATCTAGCTTTGCTGAAACATAAAACTGTGCGTCATCAGCATAACAGTGGAAACTAATACCAGGCTTACAAATATCACCACCCAGCAGTAACATACCGTACATAAAGAGAAAAAAAAAAAAAGCAGTGGGCCCAAGACAGAACCTTGTGGAACACCAAACTTTACCTCAGTATGTACAGAAAAAAAAAAAAATCTATCACCATTTACATCAACAAACTGATAACGATCAGTTAAATAAGACAGGAAAGGGTTGTTCCCTTAACTCCCACAACACTTTCTAGTCTATCCAGGAGAATGGAATGATCAGTGGTGTCAAAGGCTGCACTAAAGGTCAAGCAATACAAGCAGGGATAAACAGCTCTGATCGGATGCCAAAAGTAGATTGTTTACTACTTTAACCAGTGCTGTCTCTGTGCTAGGATGAGGTCTAAATCCTTACTGATACATTTAATGGATGTTATTCCTATGTACATATGAGCATAACTGCTGTGCCACAGCTTTTTCTAGGATCTTTGATATTGGCCTAAAACTGGACAGCTGACAGGGGTCAAGGTCAGGCTTTTTTTTTTAAATCAGGGGTTTGATAACTTGGTTTAAAAGGATTTGGGTACATAAATTCTTCCTTTAGAATTGGCTATTTTTAGAAGTAGTTCAATTGCTTCTGGTATTATGTGTTTGAAAAGTCATGTAGGTAAGGGATCTAGTACATAAATTGAAGATTTTGATGTAGAGAGTAATGAAATTAGTTCAATTTCTCTAAAGGGAGTAAACATTCTAATTGCTGATGTGATACCATACATGTCAACCCCTTTGGGCGTCCACCTGTAGTATCAGAGGAAGAAATCCATAAAATCAACATAAAATCCTTACAGCCTTCGAATCGCACCAAACTTAATAAATAAATAAGTAAATATAACTTGCCTGAGAACTTCGTCCAGCATGTCGAAAATCGCCTCGCCCGTGCCGATATTGCACACGGGCATGTCTATGATTCTTGACTTCGCCCCTCTGTTTATGTCGAAGAGCCGCACCAAAATGGCCAGTTGCTTGTCCGTCTTTTTGTCATTGGATTCGATGATCATCAAGGAAAATGGCGACGTCCGGCAATGCTGGATGATCGGTAGTGTAGCTTCGGGGGCCAAGCTCTTTTTGATTATTTGCGTTGTTTTGGTGCGCCTACAGCTGATAGATTTCGCAATCGTACTGTCCGTGCAAATTCGCGGCAACAGTTCTGTCAGGTGGTCCGCAACAGCTAGTGGCAAATTGTGCTGAGCAATAAAATTACAGATCGTAACTTCTGCTCTTATTACACTTGTTGGTTGATCATCGGTCTTAGGCTTTGCAAACATCGTCATTTGCGGCTGATTCTGTTTCTGGTGCAAATTTCGCTGATGTAGTTTGGACCTCATGTGTTCCCTCACGTCGTAAACTCCAGACGCCGCAACTTTTATATCTCACACACAAACTGTGCAGTGCGCGTACTCCTCATTTCTTGCCTGAACAATGACACCATTAAAAGTCTCCTTCCATTCAGGAAGATACTGCCCGCCGTATCTTATTTTCTTTCTCGGTGTTCCCATTCTTTCACTCAGCAGACACTATTCAAAATCTCCCAGGTGTAAACAAATGTCGCTCTGCACAATGAGAAAATCATTCAAACAATGACCGTTTGGCGTGTTTAAATGCAGATCGTGCGCATGACCGGAATGAGCGAAGTCTCGCAGTCGCGATACTGCACGAGGCTTGAGGAATAAACATCCGGTTTCACATAGTCTGGGTTATCTGCCCCTGCATACACGCTGTTCTTTGTCTACAAATCGAGCTTTTGTATGTTTTTTGCGACGATCAGCTGACGATGTTCAAGTAAGATACACAAAATAAATTTAGGTCAGAAAATACTGAAAACCCGCAAGACTTTGTTTATACACCCATACACCCTTGAAATGAGCTAAAATCCATATAATTTCCGGACAATCCGTATAGGTTGACATGTATGTGATACACTTGTATTGTTAACTACAGGGTTACTTAAATTGTCTGGTCTTAAATTAGTAGTTTGAATTTTGTGCCAGATATTTTCAATTTTGTCACTGAAAAAAATTCATGAAGTTGTTGCTACTACATATTCAGGTATGCGTGTGTGGTCTTTTTCCTAGTTAATTTTGCTACAGTATTAAATAGGAATCTAGGATTATTTTTATTATCCTCTGTTAGAGTGGAGAGATACGTTGATCTAGCAGCACTAAGAGTTTTTATGTACTTCAGGAAGCTCTCCTTCCATGCTAATTTGAACACTACCAATTTTGTTTGATGCCATTTACATTCTAATTTCAGTGTTTCCCACAGACCAGGTAGCAATTTGTGGTGCTCCACTATGCCGATGAGGGAATCGTGTGCGGTGGTGTCGTGGCGGTCGGTGGAGTCGGTCATTGGGGTGTATGCAAAGTGTTTACAGCGGGCGGTGTTCAAACACACAGTATTTTTCTTCAGTCACCTGCTGGGACTATTTTAAAGCTACAAGAAGCATTTGAGATTATTCAGTTCAATCTAAATTCTTTTAAAGTTCTTTAAGAGAAGACAGCTAAAACAATTTTTACCAGAACCCTGCCTGGTTTCATTCCTTGACCCAACTTTACATTACAGGGCAGGCCACTAGTTTGCTGGGCTTGATGTTGGTGGAAAACCTGTCTTTTAAAACTTATGAAAATTACTCACCAAAATTGAAGTTAAAGTTTAGTTTTTACTAGCGATGCACCGGTTGCAATTTTTTGGGCCGATTCCGATTTTCCATGAAGTGTGACCTGCCGATACTGATTTTGGCCAATTCCGATTTCATTTTTTCAAACCACTTCACAGCACACAAAGACTATTTTCTTTTTATCTTTTCTTTAATAGAACATTCTGCTAGATTTTCAGTAATAAATTTTCAACACCTCAAAAGGTTGAAAACAAACAAAAAGACATTGTTCTTTGTAAAATCTTTCTTCATGTTTGGTATTAACATATTAATTCCTGAAATAGGAAATTCACACAAACATTTTTTCTTTTCCCATCCAATATCTGGCACAAAAACAACTTCCCCCTCATATATTATTTGCCAACTGCTATGGAACACACTTTCATAAGCCTATTTAGATCTGAAAACTTGTGCCTTATAGAACAACCCATTTCTTCATTCAGTATCAAAATACAAAAATAATTTCCAGTCATACTTATACCATAGCCATTCTATCATCTTTGTCAAATGTGTGTTTGTAGAGTAATTTCCAATGGAATCAAGTGCAACCAAGGTTGTAAAACAAACAAACATTTTTTTCCCCTTTCTCTCTTTGTACAAATCTAACTAGATGTTTGGTAATAGGCTAACATATTAATTCCTGTAACGGGAAATTCACACAACCAAACGTTTTCTTCTTTTCACATCCAATATCTGGCACAAAAAAAAAAAATCACTATATTTGGAAATCCAAATATAGTGAAGCCCTGTGATGACCTGGCGACTTGTCCAGGGTGTACCCCGCCTTTCGCCCGTAGTCAGCTGGGATAGGCTCCAGCTTGCCTGCGACCCTGCAGAAGGATAAAGCGGCTAGAGATAATGAGATGAGAAATATAGTGAATTTTTTTTTTTGTTTGTTTGTTAACGGCGCACGCGCCGGAGCTCGTTAGGCGTGTAGGACTGACACTGTTCTGCGCAAGCGCAACACAATCGCACTAGAAAGCATGTTTAAGCTGCCAGTGTAGCTGCAGTCTTTTTAGTTGCGAATTACGAGCATTTCCACTTTCATCTCTATGTGATACACAAGTTTTGATCGGCAGAAAATCGGCATATTTTAATTTTGACCGGCCGGTCACCCGTCATGGCCGATCACGTGAAAATCGGCCGATTCCGATCGGCAGCCGGTCAATCGGTGCATCTCTGGTTTTTACCTTAGTTTTTTGCCTTTTTGGTGGCAATCATTCTTTAGTTGACATTCAAGGAATAAATTGCAAAAAACAAGCTGGAGGTTTTTATTTTAAATATTGAACTCAACACTTACCTTAACCAATACTAAAATGAAATAAATAGTATAGTGTAACAAAATAATAAAATATAATTAGATATAAGAAACCACTTAAGGTAACACCAAGGCAACTAACAATAATGAAAAGCATTACCCTAATTGGTGCAAAGCCTGCATGCCCCATCAGAACATTTAATTCTGCATGGCTTCTTGGGGGAAAAAAAAAAAAAAAAACCTCAAGTGCCCTATCGTAAGGGAAGTCATTGCTGAAGCGGGATAAATGGGATAATGCAATAAGGCCGGTTCCTCGCGTCAAGCTGCTATTGTATGCATCAAAATTGGTTTGTAGCCTGACTCAGGGATGTATGTTTCCTGTAAGCCAAGAAGGCTATGATAAAGCTCATCATGAGCACGACGTAGGCTACCTTTTAAAATAAGGGGTCAGAAGGAGAATCGGGAAGGCTGCGTTGTTTTTAATTAGCCTAACAGGCCTACTTGCAGTCCAGGTATATGCGCAACGGCAGGCCTGTGTACACGCCTCTCCGTCTCTCTGTGTGTGGGGGTGTGCGCGCGCGTGAACGAGAAGAAAGAGCACTATGAATGAACGGAATGATACGCAACGGATTTTTTTTTTCAAAATCGCGAGTCTGATTGTGTGGCGATAGGAATCCATTGTGTGGCGCTGCGCCACACAATGGTCGATGTATTTTGACCAATTTTGAACCCTGAATTTTAAAGTGGTCCGTTTTAAAGTGCAAGTGTAATCGTTATACCAGGGTGCTAATTTTTTTCCTCTCTAAATCACCTTTCTTTTAAGTGAAGCTACATTATCTAAAGTATAGCAGAACGTTGACTCCAAGCATTCAGTTGCTTGATCAAGTTCTGTGGGATCTGACGGTGAGCCAATCAAAGTCGATGACTCTGGGAGACTATTTATAAAACTTTGTACAGGAGTTGACATGAATGTACGTTTAATACAGTAGCGTGGTGAGGTGCATATATTATTGCTCAGACATATTTTGAATAAGATGAGATAAGATCTGAGGTAACTTCAGACTGTGGAAGTGAGACTATATTTTCTATATTTTACCCGAATGTTAGTATTAGATCGAGAGTGTGACCACCATTATGGGTCAGTCCTATGACGTTCTGATTAACCCCTACTGAATCTAGAATGGACAAGAATGCTGTTTTCAGAGGATCTTCAGGGTTATCGAAGGGAATATTAAAATTTCCAACAACTAAAGCCTTGCTCAAGGAAATAACAAGGTCTGAGATGAAAGCTGCAAATTCAGAAAGAAACCCAGAATGTGGCCCCGGGGGCCTGTAAATAATAAGTAACGGAATTGACTGGGTAGACTTATTTTGTGAGGCTACATACATTACATTAGTATGAAGAACTTCAAATGTACTTAATTTATAACCAGGTTTGTGCGCCTAGATAATCATTATAAATAACCGTGATGCCACCGCCTCTGACTTTTTGTATAATCAGGTTTCACTGTATGCAAATTTGATAAGGGATACTCTTTGTATAACTGCACACTCATTTTTGCAATATTAGTTTGTAAGCAATCTTGAGTGTACATCAACGTACCAAAGATTTAATATGTCTCACATCTAGCCAGTACTTGTCCTGTAGGCCATACATGGTCTCTAAATATCAGGCACAAAAAAGCAAAAGTACTGTTTGTCTCTGAAACTTCCTGTGAACGGTTGTTGCTAAAGAAACAATAACAAATTAGAACGAGCATATTAACCTGTGATTTTCCTTGTAGTCAGCAGCATTGCCAGGGCTATTATGGAAAAATTTTAAATCAACATTTTCTAAGCAATTAGAACCCAGAATTCAGTAGTGCTGTGATGAAAGCAGAAACATAATATAGCCACCGAAAGATTAATCACAAGCAACCAGTCATTATTGTTACAGGGTTTTGTGAATAAGAATTACAAGGCAGTTGTAGCACATGGAATTTGTCACATGACTTGGAAATTATACATCATGGAAGATGAACTTTTTTCTCATCAATAATAAAGAGTCAGTAGTAGAATGTCAGCAGAGTGAAGGATACCCAGGGTGATTAGCAGCTAGAAAGACTGCATACATTCACAAGTCTGCAACCAGCACTTCTGACAAAGAGAAAAGATAAAGTGTGGATTATCGGGAGTCACGTGGGACCGCTGAGGGAGATGGTCACCTAGAAATTTCCTCTCTGCAGAAAACTCCTAATTTTCATGTATATTCGGCAGTGTACGCCCAGCGCTCGAAACTAACAGTGTCCCGACGTCCCGGGGACCATAAAAAATGTCATCGGGACACAAAATTATCATATCTGGGACAATCCCGGGACAATGGAAAAAAATAGATCTAGAAAAAAAGTTCTACATTAATATTATTTACAAAGCCGTAACACATACGTAGACATTCACCTAATTTGTCAATTTTAATTTTAAAACGTTAACAGTGAAAAATACATAGTAGCTACACTTTCGATGCACCTGCATCAGTAGTCTACAGAGCAGTGCATTCCGTTCTAGAATCTTCGGCTGGTGTCTGCATTATATGGACTTGGAATGGAATTGCTACCGCACACGCTGCGCCGACTCTTGCCAGAACAAAAATGCTTAAGTGGTTGAAGCGGACCGACCGCGAGGAAGAAACTGAAAGCCCAGACATAACATCTCCGGGACCTTCAGGATCCAAAGTGTCATCACCTGGTCTGCAGGCAACGCTAGCAACTGAATGAACTTAATGAACACTGTTAGACACGTTATAAAATACAACAGGAATGATGTGGATGATATTGACGGAAGATACCGTTCAACAGAATAAGTGAGTTTTCTTGGTGTCTTTCTAGTTCAGAAAGTTTAGTCAGTCAGCAGCACAACTAGGCTCGGACCTGGCACTATGTTGTGGGTGCAAATATTAGCAACATCGTTTCGGCAGCGAAAGTTCATAAAAATGGATAACGGTAATGGTGAAAATAAGTTGGCCTTATAAATGCCAACAGATATTCAAGGTATAAGTAGATGAAATGAACATAAAAGGGGTCTTATTTTCAACTAAAGTGTACTGCAGATGTAGGGAGTTGAAACATTTTCTGAATGAGCTAGTTGGCCCCTTTAAATAAACGGGTATCTATTCATACAGTGAGATCGCCAAAGTTTAATAAACTGAAAATGCAATAACTGTAATTTTGAAGTAGATGATGTATAGGACATGTGTCGCTTGTGTCTTGTGACTTATTGTAAAAATGATATAAAGGGTTCAAAATCGCATAGTTACAAATATAATAGTAACTTCATATGATAATATTAACCACTGGTTATTTCAGAGAGGAAAAAAATGGGGACACTATTGCTTCCATTCGGGACAATACAACACAGAATTCGGGACCACTGGGGGACACAAAGAAAAAAAGTTAATTTTGAGCCCTGTGTACACCCTATTATGTCTGATAACGATATGCAAGGTGTAATGCAACACATTTGAGTGCTTAGACGTGCATATTTGCGTTTTTCTTCACTCTCATGGCAGCTTCATCAAGACCTAGTAGAACTGCTAAGCAAAACGCCAACATGGCTAGTGGTGCTACATCCAGAATGACATCGACTACTGCCGGCGCTGCCAGCCTTGCAACAGATGCCCTAATGGGACTTCAGGCTACTCTGGAAAAGACTATGCACGAGATGGCTCAGGTTAGCAGTATACTTAAAGAGTTACAAGAGGATGTGGCAAGTGTTAAGTCAGCACAAGCTAAAACTAGCATGGACATTACCACCATATTTGAGAGGCTAGAGGAGGCAGACGGTCGATTTATGGCCATAGAGACGGAAAATGCCCAACTGGCCTCTGAATTACAGAAAAGAGCGAAGCACTGTGAAGAGTTAGAGAGGGCTATTCAAGAGGCAGAAAACAGGGATAGACGCATGAAATTATTGTAATTAAGCAAATCTGGGTAGAAAGTTACAGAGGATATAAAGAGTGTACACACCCCGTTAAAATTATATTTATTTTTACATCAGAAAAACCTGAGACCACAATAAATTTCAAAACTTTTCCCACCTTTAATGTGACCTATAACCTGTACAATTCAATTGAAAAACAAACAAATCTTAGGAGGGGGGGAAAAAAATAATAAAAAAGCGTACAATTAGCTGGTTGCATAAGTGTGCACACCCTTAAACTAATACTTTGTTGAAGCATCTTTTGATTTAATTACAGCTTTCAGTCTTTTTGGGTACACACCTGCCATCAATTAAAATGACTCTGATTAACCCCAAATAAAAGTTCAGCTGTCCTAGTAGGATTTTCCTGACATTTACTCAGTTGCATCCTCCAGCAAAAGCCAGGGTTCACAGACAGCTTACAAAAGCATCAAAGGGATCTCATTGTTGAAAGGTATCAGTCAGGAGAAGGGTACAAAACATTTCCACAGCATTACATATACCATGGAGTACAGTGAAGACGGACAGTCATCAAAAAGTGGAGAAAATATGGGACAACAGTGACGTTACCGAGAACTAGACGTCCCTCCAAAATTGATAAAAGACAAGACGAAAACTGGTCAGAGAGGCTGCCAAGAGGCCTACAGCAACACTGAAGGAGCTGCAAGAATTTCTTGCAAGTACTGGTTGTGTACTACATGTGACAACAATCTCCCATATTCTCCATACGGTATGTCTGGAATATAGAACTCCATATGTTCCGTCATAAGACGGAAGCCTTTTCTGACACAGAAAAAAAAAAAAATCCAGGCCCAGCTAAATTTTGAAAAAAAAAAAAAAATCCCAAAAGCATGTGGGAAAATGTGTTATGGTCTGATGAAACCAAGGTTGAACTTTTTGGCCACAATTCCAAAAGGTATGTTTGGCGCAAAAAACACTACACATCATCAAAAGAACACCATACTCACAGTGAAGCATGGTGGTGGTGGCAGCATCATGTTTTGGGGTTGTTTTTCTTCAGCTGGAACAGGGGTTTTAGGTGGAGGGAATTATGAACAGTTCTAAATACCGGTCAATTTTGGCCCAAAACCTTTAGGTGTCTGCTAGAAAGCTGAAAATGAAGAGGAATTTCATCTTTCAGCACGACAATGACCCCAAGCATACATCAAAATCAACAAAAGAATGGCTTTTGTTTTTTTTAAAGTTGTGAGGTGAAGCAAATTAAAAAAAAATAAATAAAAATGTTGCCACACTTATGCAACCAGCTTATTGTACATTTTTTTTCTCCCCCTAACAGACTTGTTTGTTTTTCAAATAATGGCTTCACCAGAAGAAAATTCAAGTTTTGGAATGGCCCAGCCAGAGCCCAGACCTAAATCCAATTGAAAATCTGTGGGGTGACCTGAAGAGGGCTGTGCACAAGAGATGCTCTCGCAATCTGACAGATTTGGAGCGCTTCTGCAAGGAAGAGTGGGCAAATGTTGCCAAGTCTAGAGGTGGCAGGCTGATAGACTCCTACCCAAAAAGACTGAATGCTGTAATTAAATCAAAAGGTGATTCAACAAAGTATTAGTTTAAGGGTGTGCACACTTATGCAACCAACTTCTTGTATGTTTTTTTTTGTTTGTTTTTTGTTTAGTTTTCCCCTCTAACAGATTTTTTTGTTGTTCAGTTGAATTGTACAGTTTATAGGTCACGTTAAAAGGTGGGAAAAAAAAAAAGTTTTGAAATTATTTATCGTGGTCTCGTTTTTCTTACATCAGAAAAACCTATCATTTTAACAGGGTGTGTACACTTTATATGCACCCTAGGTACCCCTACCTTCATGGCAGAAATAATCAAAATCAGTGAAGAATTGAGGGAGAAGAAGCGATTTGTGTGGAAACTGCTCATTAGGGCTTAATTACTCCATATCCATCCATCCATCATCTGTAGCCACTTATCCTGTCCTACAGGGTCACAGGCAAGCTGGAGCCTATCCTAGCTGACTATGGGCGAGAGGCGGTACCCCGTGTACCCACCCTGGACAAGTTGCCAGGTTATCGCAGAGCAATTAATCCATATCTTCATTATTAATTGCAATTATGCAAATTTGGGTAGAAGCTATATGCACCCCAGGCAGACCTACCTTCCTGCCAAAAGGAATAAAAAATAAATTATTATTATTATTATTATTATTATTATAGACTGGTACCAAAATTAAAAAAAAAAAGTGCTTATTTAAGGAGTTAAAGGCATTTTTGAGACAAAGTCGGCAAACAGTCTTATTTTGTCAATTTGGGTGTGCCGAATTCAAGTCTGCAATATGCCGAGCTCTATCTGACCTCTGTTGACCTCTAGAGGTCATTGAACTTTGGGCCTGTAAACGTCTCAGCTGAACCCAGTTTCTCAGCTTTCTAAGGAATGAAATGTACTAAAATGATTAATGAAGTTAGCAAATGGCCTTGTTTGTTAAATGTTTGGGTGCTGAATTCATTTTTCATTTGTAAAACGACATATGACCTCTGATAACCTCAAGGTCATTAAACTTGGCCTATAGGCCTATGCATTTAACGGCATTTTTAAACTGACTACTCCCCCAAAAAGAATATGAACAGACAAAAAACAAATAGAAAGGAACAAATACAACATTAAATGCCAGTCCATGTACATGTGACTTACTTTTCACAATGAGAATGCCTAGGCGATCACCTTACATAACATTTGCATTACATTTAGCGGTTATTGTTTATACAAAGCTACTGAAAAAAGGACAGATTCAGCAGCATACAAAATGTGGGGGCATACAGGTTAATCAGGGTTAGTATATGAGAGTTTTTTTCTTTGTTGTTTGTTTTGTTTTAAACGGGGTAAAGCCTTTACAAAAAACAAAGAAAAAAAACTCTCATATATACTAACCCTGATTAACCTGTATACCCCCACATTTTGTATGCTGCTGAATCTGTCCTTTTCTCAGTAGCTTTGTATAAACAATAACCGCTAAATGTAATGCAATGTTATGTAAGGTGATCGCCTAGGCATTCTCATTGTGAAAAGTAAGTCACATGTACATGGACTGGCATTTAATGTTGTATTTGTTCCTTTCTATTTGTTTTTTGTCTGTTCATATTCTTTTTGGGGGAGTAAAGTCAGTTTAAAAATGCCGTTAAATGCATAGGCCTATAGGCCAAGTTTAATGACCTTGAGGTTATCAGAGGTCATATGTCGTTTTACAAATGAAAAATGAATTCAGCACCCAAACATTTAACAAACAAGGCCATTTGCTAACTTCATTAATCATTTTAGTACATTTCATTCCTTAGAAAGCTGAGAAACTGGGTTCAGCTGAGACGTTTACAAGCCCAAAGTTCAATGACCTCTAGAGGTCAACAGAGGTCAGATAGAGCTCGGCATATTGCAGATTTGAATTCGGCACACCCAAATTGACAAAATAAGACTGTTTGCCGACTTTGTCTCAAAAATGCCTTTGGGTGTCACAATTCTGGATTTTGGTACCAGTCTATTATTATTAAACAACAGCAATAATGGTGAAGAATTGAGAGAAAAGTTATTTTCGTGAAATGTGGATAATGCCAGATGGACAGCACACAATGGCATAAGCTGTCAGTCGGATGAGCTAATAACACCAATGGCTCAATGCGCCAAAAGATGTTTGAAAATGCCTGTTTTTCTCACTCAAGCACAGTGAAATTCCTCCTCTGCATTTAACCCATCTGAAGCAGTGAACGCACGCACAGCAGTGGGCAGCTACTGTATGCTACAGCACCCGGGGAGCAGTTGGGGGTTAGGTGCCGTGCTCAAGGACACTTCAGCCATAATACAGGGGGCAGGGCAAGTGTAGTTCACTCACTCAATTCCCCCTCATATTTTTTCTGCCGGTCCCGGAAATTGAACCAGTAATGCTCGTTAGGGCTTAATTACTCCATAATGGAGCCTACAGCAGCCCAAGGCTGCTTCTCTAACCTTCAGGCCATGGCTGCCCCCATGCCACCAAAAAGATCATGTTTTTGCTGTGCAATTAAAACAAAAGGAATCAAGTACTGGTTAAATTATTAAGTTGTGAGGTGAAGCAAATTAAAAAACAGTCAGGTCCATAAATATTTGCTTATTGACAAAGTTATAAGAAGAAAAACTGGGCGGCAAGGTGGTGTAGTGGTTCACACTGCTGCCTCAGCAAGAAGGTTCTGGGTTTGAGCCCACTGGCTGACAGGGGCCTTTCTGTGTGGAGTTTGCATGTTCTCCCCGTGTCTGCATGGGTTTCCTCTGGTCCCCCCCCCCCCCAGTTCAAAGACATGCCGTTAGGTTAACTGGCTACTCTAAAAATTGTCCATCGATCAAGCTTGGAGAGGGATGTGCTCCATCAAGTTTAAGATCCCCTAGACACACCAATGATGGACTGTTAAAACATCATCAGTGATGCCCCTACAGCTCTTGCCGGCTATGGGACGAAGAAGAAAAACTATCTGCTACAGTATACTGGACTTGAAATTAAATAACGATTTCAAGCACATCCGCTGTCTTAACATATGGAACTTAAACTCTGAGGCACTTGCTCAGATGGTCATTTTGACCCCACGGAATCTTAGCAGTCGACGTCTGAATTGAATGCTGTCACCCTGTGACAGGGTTGACAACCCAGGGGTCTGACATAAGCGATTCCCAGTACCTGAGCTGCTGCTTGGTGAAGCACCTGACCATGGCAGAGATACAGTTATTGTCTGCCCTCTCACCCCAGAGGGGTGACAACCAGAAGACTGGCTGCGCTGTACCAATCAAGGGGGCTGGTGTGGGTTGACTAGCGAAGCCTGTCTAAGCATTGTGCCCTCGGCTGCATTATCAGCCATGGTATTGTCTGAACCATATTTATTGCCACAGAGGGTCTCTGTTGGCGGGGGGGTTCGGTCATAGTGCAGAATGGCAAATTGCTGTCCGGTCTGCGTAACCTGTAGGCTACACTCTAGAACTTGCTGCACAGCAGGTCCAAAACAACTGTCCCAGAATGACAGGAAGAGAGCGGATAACTTTCCTGCAGGGTTCCAGAAGCGGAGACTAGGCCAGCCATACCAGACACCGAGCAAGGGTTAGCAAAGACATTAGCCTACCCAACTCTCTGGTCATATGCAGGCATTCACCTAAAGAGGCATCACTCATGCTCTAGGCAGAAGGGTCGACCTCAGAGGTCTGCAATGTCTGGGACAGGGCAAGTATAAGGTGTCAAGTCAAGTCTATTTCTATCGTGCTTTTAACAATAGACAGACATTGTCGCAAAGCAGCTTTACAGAATTTGAATGACTTTAAACATAAGCTAATTTTAATCCCTAATCTATCCCCAATGAGCAAGCCTGTGGTGACGGTGGCAAGGAAAAACTCCCTCAGATGACATGAGGAAGAAAACTCAAGAGGAACCAAACTCAAAAGGGATGAGAGAGATGGGTTTCACCATCCTCATTTAGGCGACAACAGACAACATGATTATAACATTAACAGTTTTAATATGCAGTCAGTTTCATTGATGTTATAACTCTTCAATTGATGGAAATTTGAGTGCAAAACTGTTCATGACAACTGCAGTCCTAAAGTTAGCAAGTCAACTGCATTCCTCAGCCATAAGAGCATTACTGTAAGTTTCCAGAGCATCTTCCAAGTGTGACTTTCAACTGTCCAAATGGGGCTGTCCTCCAGAGAAGCGATGTGATGAGATTCTGACCAGACATAGGGCATCAGGATGGATCAGGCAGGTCCAAGGAGCATCATGATTGACATGTAACTCAGAGGGACCGGGGGTGGGGGGGTGGTTCGACGACACAGGTGGTTAGGTATGCCCAATGTCACCTGAATAAAGTAGAAACAGTATACAGTTTGCTCTGAGTGCAAGCAGGGACTCCAGCAAAACTAACTATGACAGCATAACTAAAAGGGGAGAGCCAGAAGGTAACACAGGAATGAGGGAGCCCTGGGACATACAGTAAAGCAGCCAGCCATTACACCATCAACAAACTCGAGTGAGCAAGCAAGCAAGCAAGCAGGGGACTAACAGCATCCATACATTCCAGTTTACCAAAACACTATGTCTGAGGACCCTCCAGATCTACTCCTTTACCTCATAAACACTAACAAAAGGCTTGACTAAACAGATATGTTTTCAGCCTAGATATAAAAACGCTGAGGCTGTGTCTGATTTCCGAACATTACTTGGAAGGCTGTTGCATAACTGTGGGGCTTTGTAAGAAAAGGCTCTGCCCCCTGATGTAGCCTTCAGTATATGAGGTACCAATAGGTAGCCTGCACCTTTTGATCCAAGTGGGTGTAGCGGGTCATAAAGGACCAGAAGTTCGCTCACGTACTGTGGTGTGAGACCATTCAGTGCTTTAAAAAGGTCAATAGTAGTATTTTATAGTCAACACGAAATTTGATTGGGAGCCAATGCAGTGTGGATAAGACAGGGGTGATGTGATCAAGGTGTGACATAGAATTCCCAACGCATCCAATACGAGCTGTAAGGAGCTACGACACAGCAATCAGATCATATGGCAATCGGCATTGCGGCCAAGGACAGCGCACATCGGGCCCAAGTGCTTCATCAGGCAACAGCACCAGGGCAGCGACAACTGGCTCCATATGGAGCATGTGGTCTAGGTTGTGATCAGCTGGATCCTGCATGCTAGCCAGTGCTCTGGAGTCACTGGGGAGAGGACAGAAACGTCTGGCTAGTCTCAGAGCCCCTCAGTGAATTGTGGCTCGTCTCCTGGGAGTTGGGATAAGCGAAGTGGGAGCTCTCCTCTACCCCCTCTTCAACCCCCCCCCGCTGAGAATTGGGCTTTCTGAAGCCCTAGTGGAGAGGACCTCTTCCTCCTGGATCTCAAAAGCTGGTGACAGTGCTGGAGGCAGTGCCTCAGGAGACTGTTGTACGGCTGTAGCGGGTATGCTTGCAGGCTGTGCACTAGGCTGTTGCAGATTAAATAGGAGGGTCTTAATCTCTGCAAACTCAGAAGCCAAAAGTATCAACCTTTTGGGCCAGGAGATCCACTTTCCTACATTTGCCCCAAGTGGGGGCCTCTCGTGACTCAGATCTGCAACACTTGGGTGCACTAGGAAACACAGAGCTGTTCCTCTGTGCAGAGGACAACTGCGAGCTTATTTTACTCTCTAGTTGGGCTAGCCTGGCCGACCGTGTTGCTAGACTCATGCAGCTGCAATTCATGCACACCAGCTCTGTCAGTCCCTGCCTTACGTGTTCAACCCCAAAGCAAAAAGAGACATTTATTATGGTCATCATCTGGCTCAAGAAGGACTTGGCAATCAATGCACATTGTAAACATTATCAGCTACTGCTTCTACTAAACCTAGGTTGACGCAGTAGCCTAATTACTAGCCTAGTCGGAGGGTTTCTCCGAAGTAGCTCTGTAAGTGATATACTGTGCAGCAAATGTATTTGATGCAGTTAAGGGCAAACAACCACCTTGCACTTAGTTAATAATAAATGAACCCTGACTAATTATGTAATTAGACTTCCCTACAAACAATGCGTCAATGCTCTGATATAAATGAAAATTGCAGGGAATAACCCTTAACTTAAATGTAGTTTCTTAATTCAATAACCTATTTGTCGTTATATTTGCACTACTTCACCACTACTACCTCTGCCATCTCTCATCAATGCAATTATTATGTGCAATAATATAGCCTTAAACTATTTTTATGCACAGAGTCTACCTGTAATGTGCAATTTTTCCGAGCCTCTCAATAAGGCAATTTTTCTATACTTTTTCACGGTAGATAATGCAAATAGCCCTTTGTATTTAATCCTTCGTTTGTCTAATTTTAATTCTGCCTTGCGTTTTATCACAGGGACTGGAAATAGAGTTCATCATTGCTTGTTGCATGAAATGGTACAATGGTCTTCTCTTTCTCTTAGAAGGAAATTTCACTTTCTTATTTTTATTTTAAAAGCGCTACTGGGTAACTTACCTCAATACATTTCGAATCTGCTTTCTTTTCACACAAGTGTATACAGTACAAGGTCAACAAATAAGTTACTATTGACTGTACCCTCAATAAGAACTGAACTTGGCAAGACATCATTTTCATACTATGCACCATATATGTGGAATGAACTACAGAGTACACTTCACCTAGAGACACTCCCCTCTGTCATTGTTTTTAAAAATCTTTTACAATCAACTTTTATAGAGCACTGCCATTGCTTTTAAATAGGGTGCCCATGTTTTCACTTCTTATTTTATTGCTGTTCAGTTTTTGTTTTTACCTTCTATGTGCGTCTTGTTTTCTCTTGTCTTTTGTTTTTAATTATTCCTGGCTGCATTGTCAGTTGTGTATTTGGTGTACGTCCCATGGGTTTTTTTTTTTAATTTCTGTTTTCTTAGTTTTATTTAGTGTCTTGTTTTTGTCCTTGTCTTTGTATTAATATCTGCCTGCTATTCTTGGCCAGGTCTCCCTGGCAGAAGAGCCATTGTGGCTCAATGGGACCTTTCCTGGTTAAACAAGGGTTAAATAAAATACAAAAATTTGTTATCTGTTTGACATTTTCTTGCGACTGCAACACATGAATTTCCCCGATGTGGGATGAATAAAGTGAATCTAATCTAATTAATCCAGGCAAGTAGCCAGTCTTCGATAATACTAACATAAAAGTGGACACTAACTTTCAAACAAAGGCTTGTTATGCTAAAAGTTTGCATCTCATAAAGAGCTACGAGGGGAGATCCCAGCCCGATACTCAAATTAATTGCATTCAAGATCACAGACTGGTACCAAAATTCAAAAAAGTGCTTATTTAAGGAGTTAAAGGCATTTTTGAGACAAAGTCGGCAAACAGTCTTATTTTGTCACTTTGGGTGTGCCCAATTCAAAATCTGCAATATGCCGAGCTCTATCTGACCTCTGTTGACCTCTAGAGGTCATTGAACTTTGGGCCTGTAAATGTCTCAGCTGAACCCAGTTTCTCAGCTTTCTAAGGAATGAAATGTACTAAAATGATTAATGAAGTTAGCAAATGGCCTTGTTTGTTAAATGTTTGGGTGCTGAATTCATTTTTCATTTGTAAAACGACATATGACCTCCTTGTCCAGGGTGTACCCCACCTTTCGCCCGTAGTCAGCTGGGATAGGCTCCAGCTTGCCTGCGACCCTGTAGAAGGATAAAGCGGCTAGAGATAATGAGATGAGACATATGACCTCTGATAACCTCAAGGTCATTAAACTTGGCCTATGGAGCACTTGCATGTGACGTCACAGCCGATCCAGATTGTGACAGACGCCATCGTGTCGGTCAAATGCCATATTCCACCTTCTACTTCTACCTTTTCTTCTGGAAAACCCTACTATATACAATTCTACTACAATGGCTGCGGCTACAAGCTCTCCCTACCTGTGCACGTTTATGTTTTTTGTGTGTATTTTTGCGTGTTGTTCGTCTGTACCGGACTTCAATATCCACTACAACCGTATGGACTTACTGGACATTGGTTTCCAGCAGAAAATGACGGTTTGTAGCGATTTCCATCGCATGCACAACATTCCGGACGAGAGAAAAAAAAAAAAGAAAAAAAAACACATTCCAGGCGAGACCAGCGGGGTCTCCATGGATTGTTATCGGAAGCAAAGCGAAGGAGGCGGCGCCGGGAGCAGAAGCGAGGCTACAGGCAGAGCCAGCCTGTTGACTAAGCTCAGAAAACAGCTACTCAAACCTCCACTGCCAAGCCTCTACCTCTCCAACGCCAGATCCATGTAAACAAGACGGACGATTTGGAATTACCTTATTCTATAATCGGCTGGTCAGTGCTATACTCAATACTTAAGTGACTTACCCATCCAATGAGGATTGTTATTTTCTTGTTTACAAGATGCCACATCTGAGTCGCTGACAAATCCTGAATTTCTGTAAAGAAAACTGTCCAGAGATTTATAAGCACGCAGTGCTTCACCACTGAACAGCGAGGGAAAGTTGATGAGGTAATCATACACGTCCGGGTATTCCGCTGGCAGTTCAAAATCCGGTCGTGAAAACTCCGTCCGGAAAGCCATAAGGGTCACAAATCTGTAGATCGTTTATTTTAGACATATATCTAGTTATCTGTTCATTAGAAAAATGAGCCGTGTAGTCCGTCGGTTGAAATTGATCCATTCTGTACACGAGTGCAGCAGTATTCAGCGGTGTTTTTGACCGACAAGATGGGGGTTGTGTACTTTCCGGTCACGTGACTGCAAGATCTCTATAGGCCTATGCATTTAACGGCATTTTTAAACTGACTTTACTCCCCCAAAAAGAATATGAACAGACAAAAAACAAATAGAAAGGAACAAATACAACATTAAATGCCAGTCCATGTGACTTACTTTTCACAATGAGAATGCCTAGGCGATCACCTTACATAACACTGCATTACATTCAGCGGTTATTGTTTATACAAAGCTACTGAAAAAAGGACAGATTCAGCAGCATACAAAATGTGGGGGTATACAGGGTATACAGGTTAATCAGGGTTAGTATATATGAGAGTTTTTTTCTTTGTTGTTTTTTGTAAAGGCTTTACACCGTTTAAAACAAAACAAAAAACAACAAAGAAAAAACTCATATATACTAACCCTGATTAACCTGTATACCCTGTATGCCCCCACATTTTGTATGCTGCTGAATCTGTCCTTTTTTCAGTAGCTTTGTATAAACAATAACCGCTAAATGTAATGCAATGTTATGTAAGGTGATCGCCTAGGCATTCTCATTGTGAAAAGTAAGTCACATGGACTGGCATTTAATGTTGTATTTATTCCTTTCTATTTGTTTTTTGTCTGTTCATATTCTTTTTGGGGGAGTAAAGTCAGTTTAAAAATGCCGTTAAATGCATAGGCCTATAGGCCAAGTTTAATGACCTTGAGGTTATAAGAGGTCATATGTCGTTTTACAAATGAAAAATGAATTCAGCACCCAAACATTTAACAAACAAGGCCATTTGCTAACTTCATTAATCATTTTAGTACATTTCATTCCTTAGAAAGCTGAGAAACTGGGTTCAGCTGAGACGTTTACAGGCCCAAAGTTCAATGACCTCTAGAGGTCAACAGAGGTCAGATAGAGCTCGGCATATTGCAGATTTGAATTCGGCACACCCAAATTGACAAAATAAGACTGTTTGCCGACTTTGTCTCAAAAATGCCTTTGGGTGTCACAATTCTGGATTTTGGTACCAGTCTATCAGTGTTAAAGCGAAAGACACCACGTGATCATGAACTTAGTTATTCCTCTTTGACTGACGAATCAGAGTGAGTCCACTCCTATATGGCTTAAAGAAAAGATTTACTTACCTGTTCTTGTAGAACACCATTCGTGGCTTGCTCGAAAGCCTACGGAACCCACTTAACTGTAAATAAATGGCTAATCGCAGTCTTTGGAGGGCAAAAATTCACAGCTCCAACTCGTCGAGTTACAAGACTACCAGCGATGCCTGTACACTCCTCAAACCTACTTACCAACACAAGAAGACGGCAAGAGGTCATTTCCTGGGTGAACATGCCTTTAGTGCTGGAGCAGGCGGCATATATCACCCAGGTCACAGGTGACTTTGTTGATACAAACACTCGACCTGCATGTACACATGGTGGACATCCAGGTGCTTAAAGCATCGCCTCTGGCAGTCAGTAGAAACGAAATAGAACCAAACAGTTCACTACCTAAGTATTTTTTTTGGAGATTACTGAATATTTGATATCATTTTTAAGTACAACACAGGGATAGACATAAGTCCAGGGATTAAATCAGTAGGAATTGCAAAAATTCACCTTTGGTTTAAGTGAACAATTGGAGCTGAACTTTGGGACTATACCTTTATAGAATTTAAGGCATGCAATAATACTATTGTAATACAGTTTCTCAGTGCTTTATAGAGAAATGCTTTCATTTGAACGTTTTCTTCACTTGCAGAAAATGTTATCTGCCGTTTATTAATGTTTGATCATTAAAACAAAGTTTACTAGGTTTGTTACTGATAATGGAAATAGTGCCATTTCCATGAGCTCAATAGCGCTGGAATCATCCGTTCTTACAGCTGAATAATGAAGGACACAGCTCAACATGGCAGAGTCGAAGGCATACAAAGGCACCGCTGGCAGCCACCATACTACTTGTGCTCAGATAAGTTTTTATATTATATATATTTATTTTAAGCTTATATTGCTTAAATGCTTCATCATGTATTTTTGCCAGAAAATAATCAGGAGATATTATGATGCCAAGCCTGATAAACAAAAACTACTGAAAACAATGTCTAGCCACATATTTGTAGTTAGTTAAATTAAGACCTTAGACATACAGGTCAAGTACATAATATTTGGAAAGTAATTTTGCTTCTGTACACCACCACAATGTACTTGAAATGAAGCCATCAAGATTTTATGGAAGTGTAGACATTCAGCTTTAATTCAAGGGGTTTAACAAAAAGACTGCATTAATCATTTAGGAAATACAGCGATTTTTTTTAAACAGTCCCTCCATTTTCACAGGCTCAAAAGTAATTGGATAAACTAACAATTATAAACATAAGCATAATTTATAATACTTGGGTGCAAATCCTTTGCAGTCAATGACTTCCAGAAGTCTGAAACCCATACACATCAACTGCTGAGGTTCCTTGAGCTCCTTTGCCAGGCCTTTACTCAGCCGCCTTCAATTGCTGCCCGTTTGTGGGTCTTTTGCCTTCAGTTTTGTCTTTGGTAAGTGAAAAGCATGCTCAATTAAAAAATTTAAAAAAAAAAAAACCACCCACCATTCCATGTCTTTGCCTCAAGAGCCCTTCAAGTGCTTTAGTGGTATGTTTTGGGCCATTATCCATCTGTACTGTGAAGCGGTGTCCTTTCAGTTTTGCAGGATTTGGATGAATCGGAGCAGAAAGTATAATTCTACTAGTAGTCACATTATGAATAAACACCAGTGACCCAGTTCAATTGGCAGTCATACATGCCCATTTCAACCACATTTGACAGATGATGTATGCGTTGGATCATAAGTCCTTCCTTTCCTTCTCCATCTTCTCTTCCCAGATCATTCTGGGACTTGCAAATACAGAGGGTTTCCCCAAGTCTACTCTGGCCTTTGTTCTTGAATGTTACCAGTGGTTTGAATCATAAAGTAAACTTTGTGTTTATATTCATGAACACGTCTCTTAATTGTAGACTTTGACAATAATAGGCCTACCTCCTTGAGAGTGTTCTTGACTTGGCTAGATGAAGGGGTTGTGAAGTGGTTCTTCCTTCACCAAGAAAATAATTCTATGATCATTCACTTTGTCTTCTCTGGTCTTTCATGCCTTTTGGTGTTGCTGAGCTCACTAGTGCATTCCTTGGTTTTAAGAATGTACCAAATTGTTGACTTGGCCATTCTTAAAGCAAATATGCAGAACCTTTATTGTTAAATTGAGTGGATAGTATCTCCATCCTTGACTCTTGTATGCTGCATAAATGGGAATTTAAAAAATATATTTTTGAGAGTTAAAATCAACCGCAAAGTTGGCATTTGAGCTGCCCCGCTGAGCCAGCCATGCCTGAGTGCATGACGTCACTGCGGTTACCGGTTTTAAGGCCGAGACCTTTTACAGCTATAGACCAAAGTCATATAAATAAAAATTAAATGGTGAAAGTAAGAAATACCGTTACTGACTTGCTCAACGAAGACTGATTTGACTTCATTGATTGGGGGTTGACTCTCATTAAAACAGGGTAGGTGTTAACTTATGCAACATACATGTACATGCATGCATTTTTCACTGAAAACATAAAAGACTAATTAAATAAATCAGATGAACTGAGACAATCACATTCTGAAGCAAATTAAATAAATCTTATACCGGTAACTTAAATACACAATACAAGTTACATGTATTAATCTAAATGAAGGTAAACAACATTTTTTTTTATCCAAATGAGAGTCGGAGCTTACCCGTCTATGTTCTTGTTTCTTGAAGGCCGATCTTGTGGCTGATTGTTTCGAAATAATCTGACTTTCAGTTGTTTGTTCAGTGCGCCATTCCTTCACTTCTTCCACGCAAGGGCGAGATGGCAGCAATATCCAGTTTAGAAATAAAACGGCTGGTCCACTAATTCTCTATTTTGTCCATACAGAGTACTTCGCCATTACTGCTCGGCTCAGGCAATTATTAAAACCCAGGACGGAACGGGATGTCACCGGTTTTAGCAACAAACGCGGGGAGGTCACTGCCCGAGTGATACGTCACGTCCCTTTCCATCCCGGGTTTTAGCAACAACCCTCGACTCACTCCAGGAGGACTGGTGCAACTGAACTTTGCTTTTTAAAAAAATAAATAAATACTTTCCTTTTCTTGTAGTTTTCTTTTCCTTTAATTGTTGGTACTGCATCCTCTTTCAATACAAGCTTATAGCCAACACTCCTCAACAGATCAGAGGTTTTGTACGAGCCTTCAGTAAAAAGTGCAGACCAGAGGAGAGACCACTTCATAGGCACCCAATGTGCCCGTGAACTTCTCGCAAAATGCACCCAAATCTTTGCAGTTTGAACATTCTTGGGCCATGAATGCAACGTAAATCCACCTTCTGTCATGGTACTGGCGGGTGCAGCAACACATCTACGTGGCATGGCGATAAATTAGCTCAAAATGGAGGATCGGAGTTGCAGTCAGCTCTGTGTTTTAGTATAGCGGAGATGGCGATGAGACCGATAGACTTCCTGCTGTGACGTTACAGACATCAAGGTCATTCACTCAGACCGCTACATATATGAATCATTTTAATTGTAAAAATTACAATATTAATTTATTGTTAATGCTTAAAACTATTCCTGTGCCATTCTTGAGATCTCGAGGCATTTATAAACGAAAGTGAGGCCATGGCTCTGCGTATATGCTTTAAAGTTTCTGTCATCTCTCTGATGGGTCCATTTTGGGGGTTTTTCAGCCTAATGGCCTCCTTCACTTGCAGCAACAACTCTCTGGACTGCATATAGAAAGTTCCCATGAACAAATGCAAATTCAACACATGGACTCAACACCAGACTTTTTAAATCGCCTTAGTTTGTCATGAAATAATGAGGAAACAGGCCACAAAAGTGCTCATCAGTGTACGCACACACACTTTAACTACTTGAATTAAAGCTGAAATTCTACACTCCAATCATATCTTGCACATCAGAGACAAAATTACAAAAATGGTTTGTCCAAATACTTATGGCCCCAACTGTACGCACCAAAAACCTTTTTTTTTTTAAATCACATCTCCATTATATCAGTGCTGAGAACTCTATAAGAACATGTTTTTTAAAAAAAAAAAACACGGGCGGCACAGTGGTGAGCGCTGTCGCCTCACAGCAAGAAGGTCCTGGGTTCGAGCCCCAGGGCTGGCGAGGGCCTTTCTGTGTGGAGTTTGCATGTTCTCCCCGTGTCCGCGTGGGTTTCCTCCGGGTGCTCCGGTTTCCCCCACAGTCCAAAGACATGCAGGTTAGGTTAACTGGTGACTCTAAATTGACCGTAGGTGTGAATGTGAGTGTGAATGGTTGTCTGTGTCTATTGCCGCTTTTCCACTACAAACGCGGCTGAGCCGTGCCGTGCCGTGCCGAGTCGAGCTGAGTCGAGCTGAGCGGGGCTGTTGGAGTTGCATTTCGACTACAACCGCGCTGAACCGTGCTGGCTGGAAGTGGGTGGACACATTGGGTGGAGTTAGCGAAAGTGGGTGGACGTCACGTGATGTCGTTAAGCAGCGCAAACAGTGACATCAGTGACAGTGGCGGAACAAGTCAGAGCCGGGCCGGGGGCGGGGCAAATGACCGGGCCCTTTATTAAAGCTTATCATAACATCATTTTAGGCTACAAAATGTCCGCAACTGCGGTGTTTACCAATTTCAACACTACCGGGTGCAACTATGTTATTTAGTACATCTAGTCCTTCAAACGAACATGTAACTCAGAAACAAAAAACATTAGGATACTGTACATGGCTCATAATAAAACATCAATAGCCTATACTGCGCACATTATTTGAAGGGCATACGAATGAGCGCTCAGAGGTTGCAACGGTGACAGGAAGAGTCAGAAATAAAAGGAGGGCGGTGCAAACCTCACTGAATGCACTGTGTTTACCAATTTCAACACTACGGGGTGCAACTGTTATTTTGTACATTAAGTCCTTCAAACGAACATGTAACTCAGAAACAAAAAAACATTAGGTGACATACTGTACATGGCTCATAATAAAACATCAATAGCCTACTGCGCGCATTATTTGAAGGGCATACGACGAGCCTTGCGCTCCGCGAACTCGTCCACGATGCTCTGTATGTCACTGATTCAGTGATCTTTTAAGCGGTAGTCTCACGACCCGAATAGTAAACAATAAACATGGAGGACATGGTGTCGTTAGTGTTGCTGGTCTTGGTGCTGTGGCTTGTTGTCACCGACAACGCCAACAGATACTGGCAAGAGTGTATAGATGAGGCGAGGCGCATAAGGCTTCAGAAATTCTCGTAATTCATAATTATTCTCCTTCCGGGTTTGCGGTGTTTACAGATCCCAGCGTGCTCGCGGGGCGTGTGTGGGCATGTGAGGACACGCCTCCTCACCAATCAGTGCACAGGGGAGTGTCTGCTCACGCCCCCAACCTCAGTCGGCACGGTTTGGCTCGCTTCAGCCCCACTCCAAAACGGTGCGAGTTTTAGGGGCTAAGCAGGGCTGAAACGAGCTGAGTCGTGCTGGTTTTTGGTAGTCGAAACGCGAGCCGTGTCGAGCTGAAGCGAGCTGAAGTGAGCTGAAAAAGGGTAGTGGAAAAGGGCCATATGTGTCAGCCCTGTGATGACCTGGCGACTTGTCCAGGGTGTACCCTGCCTTTCGCCCGTAGTCAGCTGGGATAGGCTCCAGCTTGCCTGCGACCCTGTAGAAGGATAAAGCGGCTAGAGATAATGAGATGAGAAAAAAAAAAACCACAGGTACAGCAATGTTGCTATCCATGATCCCATGAAAGAAGGGCATCTGAACATCATAAATCCCAATTTTACCCCGATCAAAACAGATTAATAGTCCGTAATCTCTCTCTACCCAGCTTTACAACTGAAACCCAGACAAACTAAATGCTGTTGCATGTCAAACCAATTTACTCATTCTTGTGCAAATGAAAAAAGGGCCAGCAGGACAATGTGATGGATTTGACACTCACCAAGACTGGTGCATACAGTTTCTTCACTTGCTCTGGACTGCCTAGGTTGGTGACAGCCCCACCATATAGTCCACACACAACACCCATCTACAGGTCAGAAAGTGATAGAGGGATAAAATTAGCTCATACATTTAAAGTCTTTATTTTTCTGTAAAGCTGCTTTGTGACGATGTCTGTTGTTACAAGTGCTGTACAAATAAACTGGCTTCACTGGTACAGTAATATGACAGCTGAATGACTGCAAAGCAAAAGGAATGCAAATATAGTCAGAATAAGAATGCAAATAAGACAGAACAACATGCCAGTTCAAATACTTTGCAAGGACATGAATGACTGTTATGTTACACCAGGTCATGTCATGTTACACCAGGTGAAGCAGGAAACAATATTAATCAAGGATTGCCACCATGTTTTAAAATTCACCTCTCCAGGCTTAATGCTGTAGACTGAAAGATACACTACAGCCAAAAGTATGTGGACACCTGCCCGTGTCCTTGTGTGTGCTTTTTGAGTATCTCATTCAAAAAAGTTGGGCACTCCTTTATACAGCCTCCAGTCTTTCAACTAGAATTTGGAGTGTAGCTATGGGCATATAGAGCACATACAGACGTGATGGCCAGGTGTCTCCAAACCTTTGGTCATATGGTGTACGTTATAATATAGGTTCTCAAACCCATAGACTTCCATTTCCCCCCCTCAAAGTCAACACTAACTGGTGAATTCTCAAGACCTCTATGGTCTTGATCTGTTAGAAGCAAACGTCAATTAGTGCAATGCGACATCTTCACACCTGAACTCAAGAACCCCTTGCGTGTACAGCGTATATTTTTCAGCAAGCAGATGAAATTATGAGAAAGCAGCACCTTTACTCCAGTGGCCATATCTGCAGAACAGATCAGCTCTGTGATGCACAGGCTCTTGCTTATGAAATCTTTCTTCCTTCCAGCTACCTACGTACAAGCAACAAAAAGATACATCAAGACTTGATTCTCCTAAATCCATAATGTTAGCTACAACCCCTGGCAAAAAATATGGGATCACTACTCTTGGAAGATGTTCATTCAGCTGTTTTATTTTGTAGAAAAAAAATAAACCCAGATATGAGACAAAATTATTTTATTTAAAACAGCTGAACATTCTGGCTTTGTAAAATATACCTCAAAATATTAAATGAAATTTTTGTAATTAATGGCACCTTTTTTAAACTAAAAGTACAGGCAAAAAAATTTATCGTATCATGAACCAACCCCCCCCATCACAATTAGTACTTTGTTGCACCTCCTCTGGCTTTTATGACCGCTTGAAATTTTTGAGGCATGGACTTCACTAATGAAAAACAATATTCTTTATCAATCAGGTTCCAACTTTCTCATATAGCAGTTGACAGATCAGTTTTGCAGGATGGAGCCTCATCATGGACCATATTTTTTTCCAATTTCCACCATAAATTTTCAATTGGATTGAGATCCAGACTGTTTGCTGGCCATGTCATTGAGTTGATATGCCTTTCCTGAAGAAAAAAAGTCTTAATGCTCTTTGCTCTGTGGCAAGATGCATTATCATCCTGAAAAATGACTTCATCACCAAAAGTACTTTAGATTGATGGAATGAGAAAAATGTCCAAAATTGCAATGTACATCTGTGCATTTACTGTGGAGGTAATGACTGCCATCTCCCCAGGTCCTTTACCTGACATGCAACGCCATATCAATAGACCATGGAAATTTGTTTTCTTCAGGTAGTCATCTTTATATGTTTCATTGGAACGGCACCAAGCAAAAGTTCCAGCATCATCTCCTTGGCCAATGCATGCGATTCATCACTGAATAACAACACTTTCATCCAAACAGCCACAGTCCATGACTGCTTCTCTTTAGCCCACTGTAACCCTGTTTTCTTCTGTTTAGGTGTTAATGATGGTTTGCATTTGGCTTTTCTGTATGTAAATCCCATTTCCTTCAGCCGATTTCTTACAGTTCGGTCACAAACATTGACTCCTGTTTCTGCCCATTTGTTTTTCATTTCTTTTGTTGTGCATTTTCTATTTTCAAGGCATACTGCTTTGAGTTTCCTGTCCTGACACTTTGATGTCTTCCTTGGTCTAGCTGTTTGTTTCCCTTTGACAACCTTCCCATTTTGCTTGTACTTGCTCCAAATTTTAGACACAGCTGACTGGGAACAACCAACATCTTTTGCCACACTCTGCGTTGAATTACCTTCTTTAAGGAGTTTTATAATCCTTTCCATTGTTTCAACTGACAGCTCTCTTGTTGGGGCCATGTTTCCTGTTAATCAGCCAGGTGCAACAGTCTGTTAAGGTTTACAAGTACTCTCTTAACTGCAGCCTAATTTGCATATTTAGGCTTGTGAGGGTATTTGTTTTAGAAATGCAAGTTATCAAAGGTGGACAGTCACGACATTTACGTGAGGGTTTTTTTTTTTTTGAAACTTACGACTTTAACTCCACTACATTTGAAAGGCAAATATTGTACTTTTCACTCCGCTACATTTCTGTCAAGGTCCTCATTACTATGAAGCAGCTTTGAAAGTGGGTGGGTTTTTTTCCTTTTCTTTTCTAAAATGTGATTGATTTTTTTCCGCAGGTGACACTGAGACAGTCTATCAGTAATCACTAGGGTCACGTCCATAGACTGTATAAAATCAAGTTCAATTATTTCTCAGCAGCATTATTTGAACATGATCAGATGATGGCAGAATGGAAGGAGGCGGTTCTTCTGGATAATGCATGTACCCTAGGGTGCCAATCATAACAATGGGGAAAATTCATTTTTGCATTTTTTAAAGTCTCACCCTCTAATTATTTTCCTTTAATAGCAAGAAAATGAAATAAATTTAGAATAAGATGCAACAATACGTGAAGAACGCCGAGACCGGAAGCTTTCTTTTTCTCTCCTCCTGTGTAAAGTCCACAAGCGGAGGCCATCTGATCTGCTTGAATATCAACAGATCTTCATTTAAGGTACGTGAATCTTTTCATCATGGCACACCTTCAGCCTGTTCAGTGTGCTGAGTGCAGGATGTTTAGTCATTCTTCCTCCGTCACTAGCGATAGCTCTATTAGCTTTACTTGTGATAAGTGCAGATTAGTTAGCTCTCTGACGGAGAAGATTTCAGTGCTAGAAGCGCGTGTCCAGGCTTTAGAGCAGGTTAGTGAGCGTCAGAACAGTGTAGTTTCTGTTAGGGAAAGTCTGGACGCCCTAGGTGGAGTTAGCAATCCCCCAACTCCGGCATTAGAGCCCTTACAGCGGGGCGAATGGGTGACGGCTCGGCGGCATAAGCATAGAGCCAAAGCTACCGCTGAGGCTCGCCCACGGGAGCACCACTCCTCTCCGCGTCACGTGTCGAACAGGTTTGCTCTCCTTAGTGATGCACCCACTGAGAAACCTGAAAGAGCTCTGGTTATAGGGGACTCTATCATACGGCACGTGAAATTAGCTCAGCCTTTAGGGGCACCAGCAGCTTTAGTCAGGTGTATACCGGGAGCCAGGGCGCCGGACATAGCAGGTAATCTTAGGGTCCTAGGCAAGCACAGGTTCTCAAAGATATTTATCCATGCAGGAGCTAATGATATACGCCTTCGTCAGTCTGAGGTTACTAAGAGTAACTTTGTAGAGGTGTTTAAATTAGCGAAGGCGATGTCCGATGCTGTAGTATGCTCTGGCCCCATCCCAATGCGGCGTGGCGATGTAGCTTACAGCAGGTTATGGTCGCTGAACTGCTGGCTGTCCAGGTGGTGCTCTGAAAACAGTGTGGGCTTTATAGATAATTGGGCTAATTTTGAGGGCACTGCTGGCCTGTTAGGGCGGGACGGTATCCATCCCACTCGGGAAGGTGCTGCTCTCATTTCCTGCAGCATAGGTCTTAGTCTCAGAACAGGCCTAGTTAATTTCTGACAATCCAGAGCCAAGGCCAGGGAGCAGACGAACAGGCTAAACCGACTGTCTGCTAGCTGCACAGAGTCGTCACTCAGGGCCCACTACATCGAGACTGTGTCTGTTCCCTGAGCTCAACAAAAAGGTAGAAATTTTCAGAGAGTTTGTTCTAGTAACCTAATCAATATAAAATTAGATCATACTGACTGTACAGCTGCTGCCAGCACCTTTGATCTAAAGGTGGGGCTATTAAATATTAGATCTCTTACATCTAAAGCGCTAATGGTTAATGAACTCATTACTGATCAGGAGTTTAATGTACTGTGTTTAACAGAAACATGGATTAAGCCAAATGAATATATAGCATTAAATGACGCGAGCCCTCCTGGATACAGTTATATACACCAGCCTCGTCTAACTGGCAGAGGAGGAGGCGTCGCGGTTATTTATAATGATTATCTAGGTGTAACACACAAACCTGGTTATAAATTTAATACATTTGAAGTTCTTCATACTCATATAATGTATGTAGCCTCAAAAAATAAGTCTACCCAGTTAATTCCATTGCTTATTATTTACAGGCCCCCGGGGCCATATTCTGAGTTTCTTTCTGAATTTGCAGATTTTATCACAGATTTGGTTATTTCCTTAGACAAAGCTTTAGTTGTCGGAGATTTTAATATTCACTTCGATAACCCAGAAGACCCTTTAAAAACAGCGTTTGTGTCCATCTTAGATTCAGTCGGGATTAAGCAGAATGTCATAGGACCGACCCATAATGGTGGTCACACCCTTGATCTAATACTAACATTCAGATTAAACGTAGACAATATAGTCATACTTCCACAGTCTGAAGTTATCTCAGATCATTGTCTCATCTCATTCAAAATATGTCTGAGTAATAATATATGCACCTCACCACGCTACTGTATTAAACGTACTTTCACGTCAACTACTGCACAGAGCTTTATAAATGATCTCCCAGAGCTGTCAACTTTGATTGGGTCACTGTCAGCCCCTGCAGAACTTGATCAGGCAACTGAATGCTTAGAGTCAACATTCCGCCATACTTTAGATAATGTAGCTCCTCTAAAAAGGAAAATGGTCAGAGACAAAAAATTAGCACCCTGGTATTGAGGTATTTCACTCACGTGACCAAGTCATGTGATGCTGCCATTTTGGACGGCACGGCTCGAATCAGTTTGAATGCGAGGAAGGCGACAAACGAAAAACATAAAAGAAAAAGGAGCGAGATGCAGAAAACACCTTCACTATCCAGTGATGTAGGGCATTTACAGGGTGAGCAGAGGGAGAGGTATTTGCAAAAATTGAGGTTAGCAGGCTTAGAGAACGACATTTACCTGCTTCCACCAGGATTGTTCACTGACGTACGGAAGTACACGAAACCCTCGTCTTTACCTGACTTCAGCCCACATGATCTGTATACCTATGTCGTTAAACACCAGGCTGGGTAACATGCCTACATCAGCGGGTCGTCCCTGGAGCCGGTGGTCGCCATCTGATTACAGCTAAGGTTTGTTCACATTTTCATTTACTTCCGGTCCTCAGGATAAACAAAATGTTATTAAATGTCATTGAAATAACTTCTTAGTCTGTTGAGACATGGCCTGTTATAAATTTGCTGTTACCAGGCAATGACCAAGAACTGTATTATTAGGGTCGGTGTAGTTGTAGCAGTGTACTAGCAGCTAGCTGTTAGCACTAGCTAATGTCAACAACATCGTAGCTGGTATGTTACTGTAGCAATATTTACGTTCAGTCATTTGAATGACTGTTAAAACCTTTCAGTCTCAAGTTTTTCCTTTACTGGATTTACTAGTTTACTGAGCTAGCGCGCTCGGCGGCCGAGCCGGGAGCCATCGCGCGCTCGGCGGCCGAGCCGGGAGCCATCGCGCGCTCTCCGGCCGAGCCGGGAGCCATCGCGCGCTCTCCGGCCGGCCGAGCCGGGAGCCATCGCGCGCTCTCCGGCCGGCCGAGCCGGGAGCCATCGCGCGCTCTCCGGCCGAGCCGGGAGCCATCGCGCGCTCTCCGGCCGAGCCGGGAGCCATCGCGCGCTCTCCGGCCGAGCCGGGAGCCATCGCGCACTCTCCGGCCGAGCCGGGAGCCATCGCGCGCTCTCCGGCCGAGCCGGGAGCCATCGCGCGCTCTCCGGCCGAGCCGGGAGCCATCGCGCGCTAGCCGGCCGAGCCGGGAGCCATCGCGCGCTCTCCGGCCGAGCCGGGAGCCATCGCGCGCTCTCCGGCCGAGCCGGGAGCCATCGCGCGCTCTCCGGCCGAGCCGGGAGCCATCGCGCGCTAGCCGGCCGAGCCGGGAGCCATCGCGCGCTAGCTCAGTAAACTAGTAAATCCAGTAAAGGGAAAACTTGAGACTGAAAGGTTTTAACAGTCATCCAAATGACTGAACGTAAATATTGCTACAGTAACATACCAGCTACTGTTGTTGACATTAGCTAGCTTGCCGTCCAAAATGGTGGACACCGGGGCGTCACGTGACCCTGTGACGTCAGGTGAAATACCTCAGTAATGACGACACTCGCACATTAAAACAGACCACTCAAAAATTGGAACGTAAATGGCGTCAAACAAAATTGGTAGTGTTCAAATTAGCTTGGAAGGAGAGCTTCCTGAAGTATAGAAAAGCTCTTAGTGCTGCGAGATCAACATATTTCTCCTCCCTTATAGAAGATAACAAAAATAATCCTAGATTCCTATTTAATACTGTAGCAAAATTAACCAGGAATAAGTCCACTATCAACACATGCACACCTGCAGTATGTAGTAGCAACGACTTCATGAATTTTTTTAATGACAAAATTGAGAATATCCGACAAAAAATTCAAACTACTAATTTAAGGTCAGACAATGAAAGTGACCTTGTAGTTAACAATATAACTGTATCAGATCATCAGTTAGAATGTCTTACTCCCCTAAAAGAAACTGAATTACTTTCATTAATCTCTACATCAAAAGCCTCAACTTGCGTACTAGATCCCTTACCGACACATCTATTCAAACAGATAATGCCTGGAGTAATTGAACCGCTTCTAAAAATAATAAATTCTTCTCTTATGATTGGCTATGTACCCAAATCCTTTAAACTAGCAGTTATCAAACCCCTGATTAAAAAACCTGACCTTGATCCCTGTCAGCTGTCCAATTATCGGCCAATATCAAACCTCCCCTTTATCTCCAAGATCCTTGAAAAAGCTGTGGCACAGCAGTTATGCTCATATTTACATAGGAATAACATCCATGAAATGTATCAGTCAGGATTTAGACCTCATCATAGCACAGAGACAGCACTGGTTAAAGTAGTAAACGACCTACTGTTGGCGTCTGATCAGGGCTGTGTCTCGCTACTTGTGTTGCTTGACCTTAGTGCAGCACTTGATACCATTGATCATTCCATTCTTCTGGATAGACTAGAAAATGTTGTGGGAGTTAAGGGAACGGCCCTCTCCTGGCTCAGGTCTTATCTAACTGATCGTTATCAGTATGTTGATATAAATGGTGATATTTCTAGACGTACCGAGGTAAAGTTTGGTGTTCCACAAGGTTCTGTCTTGGGTCCACTGCTTTTTTCTCTATATATGTTACCTCTGGGCGATATTATTCGTAAACATTGTATTAGTTTCCACTGTTATGCTGATGACACACAGTTGTATGTCTCTGCAAAACCTGATGAGAGACACCAGCTTAATAAAATTGAGGAATGTGTTAAGGACATTAGACACTGGATGCTTATAAATTTCCTTCTGCTTAACTCTGACAAGACTGAAGTACTTGTGCTAGGACCACATACAGTAAGTTTTCTGATTACACAGTAACTCTGGATGGCCTTTCTGTTTCTTCACGTGCAGCAGTAAAATACCTCGGAGTGATTACTGACTCCAGTCTTTCATTCGAAACTCACATTGATAACATCACCCGGATAGCTTTCTTTCATCTCAGAAATATTGCAAAGATAAGAAATTTAATGTCATTGCATGATGCAGAAAAACTAGTCCATGCTTTCGTTACCTCCAGGTTGGATTATTGTAATGCCTTACTGTCTGGATGTTCCAATAAGTGCATAAACAAGCTCCAGTTAGTTCAAAATGCCGCAGCAAGAGTCCTTACTAGAACTAGAAAATATGACCACATCACGCCTGTCTTATCCACACTGCATTGGCTCCCAATCAAATTTCATATTGATTATAAAATACTACTATTGACCTTTAAAGCACTAAATGGTCTTGCACCACAGTACCTGAGTGAACTTCTGCTCCTCTATGACCCGCCACGCCTACTTAGATCAAAAGGTGCAGGCTATCTGCTGGTACCTCGTATAGTGAAGGCTACATCAGGGGGCAGAGCCTTTTCTTACAAAGCCCCACTGTTATGGAACAGCCTTCCAAGTAATGTTCGGGAATCAGACACAGTCTCAGCATTTAAGTCTAGGCTGAAAACATATCTGTTTAGTCAAGCCTTTTGTTAATGGTGTTTATGAGGTAAAGGAGTAGATCTGGAGGGTCCTCAGACATAGAGTGTTTTGGTAAACTGGGATGTATGGATGCTGTCAGTCCCCACTCGCTTGCTCACTCGAGTTTGTTGACGGTGTAGTGGCTGGCTGCTTTATGTCCCGGGGCTCCCTCATGCCTGTGTTACCTTCTGGCTCTCTCCTTTTAGTTATGCTGTCATAGTTAGTTGCCGGAGTCCCTGCTTGTACTCGGTGCAATATGTATACTGTTCCTACTTATTCAGGTGACATTGGGCATACCTAACCACCTGTGTTTTCTTTCTCTCCCCCCCCACCCCAAATCTGTCCCTCTGAGTTACATGGAGTCAACAGGAAATCTTTTGGTGGAGACGGTGGGGACCTCGACTGGCTATCGTAGCCTGCAGGGAATCGGCCGTCAGACATTCTGTCGCATGTCCCAGACCCGGTGAAATGTAACTGAATTGTCTTGGCCAGGCCTAAGGGTCCCATCTGCATCTCATCATTGCTGAGGAGTGTGCTCTCATCACCCAATCAAGCATCCAGCCAGAGCAGGTCATGATATATTTTTTACCATATTAACATGCCATTGTGTGTTATGCCTGATGTAAAGACTCTTGTCTCTGCGAGCCTACCGCACAGATTTAATACTTGTCATTTTTAGGGCATACCTAACAACATGTTTTCTTTCTCTCTCTCTCTCTTCCCCCCCCCCATCTGTCCCTCTGAGTTACATGTTGATCCTGGGATTGAGATGCTGGCCTCTTCTACCCCTCGGACCTGCTTGATCCATCCTGGTGCCCTGTGTCTGGTCGGAGTTTTATCGCACCGCTCCTGTGAAGGACGGCCCCATGAGGACAGTTGAGGGTTATACCTGTTAAAACTGTTAATATTATAGTCAGGCTGTCTGTTGTTGCCCAAATGAGGATGGGTTCCCTTTTGAGTCTGGTTCCTCTCGAGGTTTCTTCCTCATGTCGTCTGAGGGAGTTTTTCCTTGCCACCGTCGCCACAGGCTTGCTCATTGGGGATAGATTAGGGATAAAATTAGCTCATGTTTTAAGTCGTTCAAATTCTGTAAAGCTGCTTTGCGACAATGTTTATTGTTAAAAGCGCTGTACAAATAAACTTGATTTGATTTGATATTTAGAGGTGGCACAAAGCCTCTGAAAATCCTACTGTTGTAGAATTGTCTGGACCTGAAGGAGGAGAATCTGACAAGCCACAAAAAGATGTAGATTTAGAAAATATCAAGACCTTGAGCATCTCAAGCTTCATTACAAAGCACACCCACACTTTGTTCACAAGCCTTCACATTCCAACAGGCTTCTTAGGAAAAGCCCCGGAGGAATGGCCAAAAGATGAAGATTACCAGGAAGGAAAGAGACTAATTGGCAGACTGAAAGTTGTCAACGATTCAGCTGAAAGAGGTGTAGCTCTTGTTCAGCAGTTCAAGGATGGCATCACCATTCATGAGGATCAAAAACAGTATCTTTTACAAGTTGTCGAATACCATCGAAAACAGCATCCAACAGTGAAGAGTACTCTTTAAAAAAGAAGATGTTTCGTCCTTTTATTGCTTCTATGTATTTAAGTGTTCAATACTATTTAATAAAGTTTTCATCTCTGCAAATTAGTAGCTTCATATGATTTCCTTACATGCTATCCAAGTTTTTTTTTTTTTTTAAACAAGTCATTAGCCAAAATCACACAATAATTCCAAATTTCAGGGAGTTTGTGCCATCTCTAAACATCAATAAATTTAGCTAATATTTCACAGCATGATACATTTAGCCCAAAGGGAAAAAACTGGGGGGTGAGACTTGAGAAATAGAGAACTTCATTTTTTATTGGCACCCTAACGTACCCATGGCCATACCTAGAACCCATGTTTCAGTTTTCTGAAAAGATTAAAGATTTGTTTCGTTTTAAACGTTTGCCGAAAACAAACCACATCACGGCCTACAAAAACTCACCATATAAAATTATTTTGTGTCATATCTGTGATTTGTTTTTTTGCTACCAAGTAAAACAGCTGAATGAACATCCTCCAAGAGTAGTGATTCCATATTTTTTGCCAGAGGTTGTATAAACACTGCATGATTTGGTGGAAGTGGACATTGTTCCTTCACCTGATCAATGAGATGATGTTTAATCAAGGGTAGCTTCAACACAAAGTGCAACCTCTGTACAGTCAGCTCTCTGCTCTGCTCCAGAGTCAGGTCGTAGCTCAATGGAAAACACAGAAATTCAATGAAAAACGTTTGGTTAAATGAAAATATACTATCATTCATTCATACTGGTGCAAACTGAGCTGTTATGGTGTTACTGTTGCTAAATATCATTAATTTTCCATGAACTACATCACAGAGCTGAGATCAGTCTAACCATGTGTCAGTCAGCGACTCTGTTCTATTATAAACGACACTGACGGTGTTTGCGTTTAGTTACCTGCTGTGCTGGAACAGTTCACATTTGGAAATTTCCTCCCGGAGAATATCTTTGGTCTGCCAGAAATCTCCATCAAGATATCTGGAAAGGCTGGTAGCGAAATATTTCCGAGCCATGTGGGAAGACCTTGGTGCTCTCCAGCTATTTTTCCGACGGTCCTGTTTAATGTTTCACTTCCGTGTTTTGATGATGTCAGTTTAGCGCATACTCATAACGATTCATATAAAGAGCATTTTAAAAGGGATACAAGGAACGCAATTTAATGTTAGTTAGATATATTGAGCATTTTCTTTGTTTTGAAAGTCTAATTTTGGTTAGAGTTTTCTGAAAAGTCTCTCAATGTTACCTGTTACTTTATACCCATATACTTTTTGCACTTCGGAGAGAGGACAGCTTATAATTAGGTGTAAATTAACTGCTGAGCATGACCACACTTCTGTACAAATTATGCACTCAATTTAAAGAAAGAAAATCATTACTCATTTCCTTTTCCAGTTTTCGTTGACCTTACATGTACTTTTAATTAAGAAAGCTTTTCTTTTTTTAATTAATTAATTTATTTTTGTATTTTAGTGATTTTCTTACACTACTGGTAATCATGTACACCTTTTATAAGAGCATATAATGCAAAATATATTATGGCTGATATATAGACTGCATTCAGAAAGTATTCAGATGCCTTCAAATTTTCATTTCGCATGACATTTTCACATTACAGCCTTGTTCTAAAATGGAATAAACTGACTCAACTCTATCAGGAACATCTGTTCATTCATGCAATTATCTAAATCAGCCAATCATATGGCAGCACTGTGATGCATAAAATCCTGCATCATGGTAGGGTACACTAGTCCAGGGGTTCTCAACCTTTTCTGCCTTGAGGCCCACCTCTTCATACTTGTACCGAGTCGGGGCCCATTAAAAAGATCCCCAATTATTTTGGCTCATCTATTCTATTAGAATCTAATAATCTACTGTAAAGTGTATTAATGGGATGCAACATCACTCCCTGTTACAGATGGGAATTAAATAAATGCAATAAAAACACATTTTTAGATTGTAGGTATTGTATTTAAAACTGTATGGATGTGCCAGAAGCCAAACCATGCATGCAGGGCATCCTCAGTCAAAAGGGATTAATGATCCAAAAGTGGAGTCTGGTCCATTAACACAAGAACTTATTGCCATCTTTGTGTCCAGCAAACAAGCAAGGTATTAAAACCAAGAAGTACACTCAAAAGAAGTGGATATAGAAACCACTCAATGGGGAAAGATCCTTACACTCGAACAAAGAAGGATTTTCCCATGAAAGAAAAATTTACTAGCTAAATTTGACATTAGTAGAATAAAATTTGATCATGTTGTAGCCATAATTAAATACAAAGACAACAGTTATGCATACTATTAATTAACTTAATGTGAAGATAATTAACAGATAATCAACAGATTATATTATAGGGCACTATATAGTGGAGACTAGGGTTGGGCGGTATTACGGTAAGAAGGTATCCCGAGGTATCCAAAAGTACCAACGGTATCGGTCTCATTACCGTCATTTTAAAAAAATATATAATATCTAAATAAATATGGAGTACATGAGGTCATAATATAAAATGATAAATTGAAGATCGTCCCGAATAACTGTGTGATCGTATTTTCACTAATTCTATCAATTTCCTAAAGAAGTTCTCATCGCGTGCAGGGTTGTTTATGTCGTTACCATGGCAACCCTGCGTGACATTTTGGAGTCTGACAGATGAAGGAAGAGTTGCGTGATGCTTTGAAATATCTCTTAATGCTAGTGTTGCCACACGTCCAGGTTTTTCCGGGATTGTCCCGGTTTTTTGTGGAAAATGGAATAACCTTCCCGGGACACGTTTTGTCCCGGTTTTTTTACTTCCTCACATTATCCCCATTGAAATAAACACAAATCATTAATGTTTCTCGCAGCCACTTAACATATTAATAGTTTTCACGTAAGCGGGCATATTGTAGGCAGCTACTTGTGTGGCCTCACCGAATGTTTGCGCACGCAGCCAGTCGCCGTTGCTAGGTGATCGTGGTCAATACAACGGCGGCCGCGCGAAATCAAAGATACTGGAATACCGTAATACCAAACAATAGGTGAGAGTTCCCTTGGTCGGTGCGCAAGTAGGCTGGCTGTCTACTTCCTATGTTCTGATTCTGATAAAGGCTGGTTCTAAAGCCTGGGCCAATTTCATCAATAAATGAATCATTAAATAAATCATTAAATATATCAAAAAAGAATGCCTGAACACTGGCGTGAGAAATGAATAAATCACTTGTCCCAATAACATAGCACCTCTCTCTTGTGATTAAAACAAAGGATTAGGGCTATTTGGTATGATACGGTAGTCTAACTTTTAAAGTTCAGTTCTCCAGAGAAAAGGCTAAAACAACAACGAAGCAGACTGAGAGAAATTATATTGATTATATTTGTATTATTTTGATTTGGAAACGGAATGGGAGGAGAGACTCTTCAGGGGGCTGTTAGCCTACTATTAAATATTTGTTTAAAAAAAAAAATTGGCGTCCAAATAAGATCATTCCTATATGAACTTATTTTTTGTAATAATATTTGTGGTAGTGCCCATTTAAGGGTTAAGAAGACAAAATGAATTTTAACTAAACGCCTAACTGCACCAGTTGAACTGTTTTATTTTTAAACGTGAACATTCACATAAGGCATAAGGCATCGTAGATGTGCGTGTCCGCAGCCCTCAACCCCCGCGCTCGTACGTGCGCGCAGGCGCGACCGCCGACCGATGTGTCCCGGTTTTTTACAACTCAGATGTGGCAACCCTACTTAATGCACAAAATTCGCTTTGCTGCTTAATCCATACCACAGTGCACACAATTCGCTATGCTGCTTTTAAATAGTACATTTGAGGCATAGGCGCACGTTACACAGTAGGCCGAAACAAAATATTATTTTTTTCTCGGTAATACCGTATACCCCGGGAAAACACAGAGACGGTTTAAAGGTATCAAAATTTGGATACCGCCCAACCCTAGTGGAGACGCCATTTTGTAGTGCTGTCCGAAACCTTAGTGAGGATTATGTGGGGAAACGCGCTCAGTATAATATGTATTTATCACAAAAATACATGCATGTATTTATTATTTTGAAAACCCACCAGCCGCCTGATCTGGTATGTTTTAATTGTGCAACAGTAATGACGTAAACACCAGCGCGACGGACTAGTCCTTATCCTGTCGTCTTTCCAACTCTTCTCGATGTCATGTTGGTTCAAAGTCGTATGGAATAATTTCCATGTCACGTACGCGAGGGAGGCGGATGTATGTGCAGAAGTATACAGCTTAATAAAGTGCAGAATATATATACAGTGAGACAATATATACACAGGCAAACAATCCAAAACGGCAGGGTAGATCAAATATGAGAATACAGGCAAAATACAGGGTCGGTTGAGGCACAAACAGTACATCAAAGGCTAAGCGAGGACAAGAACAAGAAGCAAGCACAAGGACCGTGAAACAGGAAATCAAGACAATGGGTAAAAAGGCTCGGTAACGCATACATGCGTATCGTAATACTTCGCGATGCAAATGCATTAGCACAGTCCTTAAATAGGCAAACACACAGTTCCTTAATTGAGCTCAGGTGTGCCTTGTTCACGGCGTGCGTGCTGGAGTCCATTCGACATGCGCGCAGCCCGAGGCACACCTTTAGGTGCACGCGCCACAGCGCGCAGGACTGTCATTCCATCACTGATGAAGCTGGCAAATCTCGAAATTAATCTAAATTGGAATGATATGGCGATCTGGACGCTGTGTAAACAGTTTTCAAAATGGTGGCACTGACACGTCACTTTTGAAGTCTCGCACAAGTCTCGTGAAGATCATGTGGATAAGCGACGCCTGCCGTGGACCACACAAACTACGTTCAACATGGATGTGGCAGTGGGGGTGTGGTCAAGCGTCGGTCTGTGACCGGAGGGCGGAGTCAGGGAAGGTAAGTGGCAGAATCACTACACCTGAGGTGAATTAACCTGTGTTTGTGTGTCTTCCCAGCAACCACGCCCTATATAAGGAGAAGAGAGAGCAGAAGAAGAGAGCTCTTTCCTGCACCAGATGACTTGTGTGTGTGTGTGTGTGTGTGTGTGTGTGTGTGTGTGTGTGTGTGGCTGGGAGAGTGTACGTGGTACTGAAAAGTGCAAATAAAAAGAGTTTTTGGAACTCAGTTCTGGCCTGCCGTACTTCTGTGCTCCACCCACCCGCTCTGACTTCTACAGTGGTGCCGAAACCCGGGGCCTGAGCACAGAAGAGAACAGCCCCATGGAGTCCTCCCCCTTCGCAGACCTGATCCACGCCCTCACCACGGCCCAACAGAGCCAGCACCAGGCACTGCTCGCCCTCCGGAAGGAGCAAGAACAACAGTTCGAGGCCCTGGTGCTGGCGCAGCAGGAAGATCATCAGGCGTTCCGGCACCTCCTCGCGTCGGCGGGGTCCACCATCTCCACCGCTGCGGGCCCACTCCATCTCACCCCAACGAAGATGGGCCCACACGACAACCCCGAGGCCTTCCTCACCCTATTTGAACAAGCAGCAGAGGCCTCAGGGTGGCCAGTGGAACAGCGCGTGGCGCGCCTCCTCCCACTGCTAACGGGCGAGGTGCAGCTGGCCGCGCTACAGCTCCCCGCCGACAGCCGGCTGGTCTACGTGGACCTGCACCGGGCCGTCCTCCAGCGTGTGGGGTGCACCCCTGAACAACATAGTCAGCGCTTCCGCGCTCTGCACCTAGAGGAGGTCGGCCACCCGTTCACGTTTGGCCAGCAACTCCGGGACACCTGCAGGCGGTAGCTGAGGGCTGACAACCGCAACGCCGAGGGAGTCGTCGACCTGGTGGCACTGGAGCAGTTCATCGCGCAACTTCCCAAAGGAATGGCGGAGTGGGTCCAGTGCCATCGCCCAGCGTCACTGGATCAGGCCATCGAGTTGGCGGAGGATCATTTGGTGGCTGTTCCCGCGGCAGGATCACAGATCCCCTCTTCGCTTCTCTCCTCTCTCTCCCCCTCCCCTTCTGTGTCTCGTCCTCACCCCGTTCCCCCACCGCGGAGGCAGGGGCTGGCTCCCTCACAGCCGGTCCACCGCACCCGCGGTGTCCTCCCATTTCCCACTTCCGTGTCTGTCTCTCCCCCCCCTCAGGTGAGTGAGCCCCAGAGTACTGGTGCAGAGAGAAAGCCCGGGCCGGTTTGCTGGCGCTGCGGGGAGCTGGGGCATCTCCAGCATCAATGCTCGGCAAAGGAGGTGGGCGCGGTGGTCCGGCTCCCTGACGCGCCAGGAGCCGCCCACGATCGGGCTGGAGCGTATTGCATACCGGTGAGTATCCAAGGGGATACATATCAGGCTTTGGTGGACTCTGGCTGTAATCAGACCTCAATCCACCAAAGCCTGGTGCAAGACGAGGCATTGGGGGGAGCACAGGGGGTGAAGGTGTTGTGTGTGCACAGGGATGTTCACAGCTACCCTTTAGTGTTGGTCCACATTTTTTTAAGAGGGGAAAAATTTAGAGTAAAGGTGGCGGTTAATCCTCACCTCACCCACTCGATAATTTTGGGGAAGGATTGGCCGGGATTTGGGGAGTTAATGAGTCATTTAGTGAAGAGTGGGTCCTGCCGTATTTCAGCAAGGGGAGGTCCCGGTGTCGCATTGGCGGGAGCAGCTGTCACAGAGCCGTCTACGTCATCTCCGCGTCAGAGTGAGGAGCTGCCGGCTCCTCCTCCATCTCTCAGGGAATCCCTTGCGGATTTCCCATTAGAGCAGTCGCAAGACGAGACTCTGTGGCATGCATTTGACCAAGTGAGAGTAATCGATGGTCAAATGCTCCAGCCAAACGCCACCCCGTCCTTCCCCTATTTTTCTATTATGAAGGATAGATTATACCGAGTGACGCAGGACACTCAGACTAAAGAAAAGCCGCCGGGAATTGGTATTCCAGGTGGCTCACTTTAATCCCATGGCTGGACACTTAGGGCAGGATAAAACACTAGCCCGAATAATGGGCAGGGATTTCTATTGGCCAGGGATTTATGGCGATGTCCGTAGGTGGTGTACGGTGTGCCGCGAATGCCAGTTAGTAAATCCAGCGGCCATTCCAAAAGCGCCTTTGCGCCCTCTCCCATTAATTGAGACCCCATTTGAAAGAATTGGGATGGATCTCGTCGGGCCATTAGATCGGTCAACATGAGGGTACCGCTTTATATTAGTTCTAGTGGACTATGCAACGCGATACCCGGAAGCAGTGCCTCTTCACAATATCTCAGCACGCAGTATTGCGGAAGCGCTCTTCCGCGTTATCTCCCGAGTTGGAATCCCCAAAGAGATTCTGACTGATCAAGGCACCTAATTTATGTCACGAACACTGAACGAACTTTATGGGTTATTAGGTATTAAGCCAATCCGCACCAGCGTTTATCACCCACAAACGGACGGTTTAGTCGAACGATTCAATCGCACCCTCAAAAATATAATTAAAGGTCCCATGGCATGGTGGTTTGTTGATGCTTTAAACGGGCTCGTGGAGGCTTCTGGATGTTATATCCGCAGCCTTTCTCGAAATGAACCCTCGGCACGTAAATATAGCCTCCTGGGAGAAAGCCCCATTTCAGCGCTTTTCCCAGTGCGTCGTTTTGCTAATGAGAAGCAGGAGGCGGGGAAGGGTAGAAGGTGGGGGTGGGCCATGGGGGGAGGGGGAGGGGCTTGACCAAGCTGCGCACACACATACTCGCTGCTATCAGCGCCTGTAGCCACGCTGCTAAGACAAAACCCCGTTCTCCCTCGGACTCCTTTCGTAAACTCAACATGACACAGAGAACAGAGAGTGAGAGTGTTCGGAGTGGTAGTTTACAAACGTATAATACCCTAGGCTTGAACATGCACTCCATAACCAAAGAGGATAGAAGCAGCAACTACAGCAACATATCACTTATCCAACAGAAGACATGCATTGCGGAGCAATAGTCAAACATAAGCTCATAAGTTACAGTCAATTTCCAGACTAAACTCAGTTTAACAGAGCATGCTGCATGCTCTTTAGTTTTGTAGCGCAGATTACCTGGCTAACTGCAGGAAGTGGTTAGCTGCACAGCTAATGCAGCCATTACTAGGCTAACGCACCGATTTTAAAACACGGCAAAACGACCAGTTATACACTTACTTGTTCGGTGTTTGTTGCTGATGCGGCAGGGATGCTTGGTACGGACCCAGGCTTCAGTGACAGTAGATGTGCAAAACCTGCCCTGTACTGTCCCAAGTTGTGGAAACATTCCTCAGGAAAATGCTTCCGACAAACATACACCCTCTTAGGTAGACTCGACGGCGTATTATTGAAGTAAATAAAATTAAGCCACTGCGTCTTCAGGGGCTCTCCTGTCGGCAGTAAAAACAGACTCTTTTCTGTGTTGTCACATCCATGTACAGCGCAATTTCCATGTTTCGCTCGCTTAGGTGATGCCATGTTGTTGTGTCCTCTATGGTCTCCTCACTACAACTGGGCGGGCAATCCATACAGTGGGTGGGAATCCAGAGGGGGGAGCGTGGGGATCATCTCCCTTGCTGACGTAGTAAAGGGAAGAGCTTATCAACGCGCCGTTTTGACGCGCCATTCTCAAATGTTGGGCATAGTTTGGTTTACACATTATGAAATTTCTAGCCACTGGGGTGACTTAAGAAGGTCAGAGGAACTCATTTTAACGTTAAAAAACCTCAGAAAGTGAAAAGTTCATGCCATGGGACCTTTAAGAAATTCGTAAGCGAGGACGCACGTAATTGGGATAAATGGCTCGAACCCTTGTTGTTTGCAGTGCGAGAGGTCCCACAAGCCTCCACGGGGTTCTCCCCGTTCGAATTGTTATATGGGCGTAAGCCGCGCAGCATTTTAGATGTGCTGCGAGAAAAAGGGACCTTCACCAAGTAAAAATGAAATTCAATACGTTATTGACCTGCACGCAAAACTCCACACACTCACACACCTAACCCAGGAGAATTTGCGGCAGGCCCAGGAATGGCAAACCCGCCTGTATGACAAGGGTACGCGCCTTAGGGAGTTCGCACCGGGAAATAAAGTACTCATACTGTTGCCCACATCGAGCTCCAAATTGGTCACCAAGTGGCAAGGACCCTTTGAGGTCACACAGCGAGTCGGGGACGTCGACTACGAGGTGAGGCAAATGGACAGGGGTGGGGCACTACAGATTTACCACCTCAATCTGCTCAAACTCTGGAACGAGGAGGTCCCCATGGCGTTGGTGTCGGTGGTTCCGTTGAAGGCGGAGCTGGGGCCGGAGGTTCAAAAGGGAGCATTGGCATCACGTACCTCTCCAGTCCCCTGTGGAGACCACCTCTCCCCGACACAACTCGCAGAGGTTGCCCAGTTGCAGACCGAATTTTCGGACGAGTTCACGCCCCTGCCCGGCCGCACCAACCTCATAGAGCACCACATTGAGACGCCCTCGGGGGTGGTAGTGTGTAGCCGCCCTTACAGGTTACCCGAACACAAGAAAAAAGTGTTTCGGGAAGAACTCGAGGCCATGCTCGAAATGGGCATCATCGAGGAGTCCCACAGCGACTGGAGCAGCCCGGTGGTCTTGGTACCCAAGGCCGACAGGTCGATCCGGTTCTGTGTAGACTATAAAAAAGTCAACGCGGTGTCTAAATTCGACACGTACTCAATGCCTCGTATTGATGAGTTGCTCGATCGACTAGGCACAGCTCGCTTTTACTCGACACTGGATTTGACAAAGGGTTATTGGCAGATACCCTTGACTCCATTATCCAGAGAAAAAACGGCCTTTTCCACACCTTTTGGCTTACACCAGTTTGTCACACTTCCTTTTGGGCTGTTTGGGGCGCCCGCTACGTTTCAACGGCTGATGGATAGGGTCCTCCACCCCCACGCCACCTATGTGGCCGCATACCTTGACGAAATCATTATTTATAGTAATGACTGGCCGCGGCACCTACAACACCTGAGGGCCATCCTTAGGTCGCTGAGGTGGGCGGGTCTCACAGCCAACCCGAAGAAGTGTGCGATTGGGCGGGTGGAAGTACGGTATCTGGGCTTCCACTTGGGCAATGGGCAGGTGCGTCCCCAAATTAAAAAGACAGCAGTGATTGCGGCCTACCCGAGGCCCAAGACCAAAAAGGGAGTGAGACAGTTCCTGGGGCTGGCTGGCTATTATCGTAGGTTTATACCTAATTATTCGGACGTCACCAGCCCGCTGACTGATCTCACTAAAAAGGGGCACCAGATCCGGTCCAGTGGACGGAGCAATGCCAGCGGGCTTTTTCTGAGGTAAAGGCTTCACTGTGTGGGGGGCCACTGTTACACTCCCCTGACTTTTCTCTCCCTTTTATATTGCAGACGGACGTGTCGGACAGAGGGCTGGGGGCTGTTTTGTCCCAGGAGGTGGAGGATCGCCCAGTGCTGTACATAAGTCGAAAGCTGTCAGTGCGTGAGGGGCGCTACAGCACCATAGAGAAGGAGTGCCTGGCCATCAAGTGGGCAGTCCTCGCCCTCAGTTACTACTTGCTGGGACGCCCTTTCACCCTCTGTTCGGACCACGTGCCCCTCCAGTGGCTCCACCACATGAAGGATGCCAAAGCGCGGATCACCCGTTGGTATCTGGCACTCCAACCCTTTAACTTCAAGGTGGTCCACAGGCCGGGGGCGCAGATGGTCGTGGCAGACTTCCTCTCCCGTCAAGGGGGTGGGGTGAGTCGGCTGCGGGCTGGACGGCTGCCCGGCCTGAGTCAGGTGGTGGGGGTATGTGGCAGTGGGGGCGTGGTCAAGCGGCGGTCTGTGACCGGAGGGCGGAGTCAGGGAAGGTAAGTAGCAGAATCACTACACCTGAGGTGAATTAACCTGTGTTTGTGTGTCTTCCCAGCAACCACGCCTTATATAAGGAGAAGAGAGAGCAGAGGAAGAGAGCTCTCTCCCGCACCAGATGACTTGTGTGTGTGTGTGTGTGTGTGTGTGTATGTATGCGTGTGGCTGGGAGAGTGTACGTGGTACTGAAAAGTGCAAATAAAAAGAGTTTTTGGAACTCAGTTCTGGCCTGCCGTACTTCTGTGCTCCACCCACCCGCTCTGACTTCTACAATGGATAAAAACCGAAAAGGCTGATGAGTGTAATATAACCCCGATTCCAAAAAAGTTGGGACAAACTACGAATTGTAAATAAAAATGGAATGCAATAATTTACAAATCTCAAATCTGATATTGTATTCACAATAGAACATAGACAACATATCAAATGTTGAAAGTGAGACATTTTGAAATTTCATGCCAAATATTGGTTCATAGAAATTTCATGACAGCAACACATCTCAAAAAAGTTGGGACAGGGGCAATAAGAGGCTGGAAAAGTTAAAGGTACAAAAAAGGAACAGCTGGAGGACCAAATTGCAACTCATTAGGTCAATTGGCAATAGGTCATTAACATGACTGGGTATAAAAAGAGCATTTTGGAGTGGCAGCGGCTCTCAGAAGTAAAGATGGGAAGAGGATCACCAATCCCCCTAATTCTGCGCCGACAAGTAGTGGAGCAATATCAGAAAGGAGTTTGACAGTGTAAAATTGCAAAAAGTTTGAACATATCATCATCTACAGTGCACAATATCATCAAAAGATTCAGAGAATCTGGAAGAATCTCTGTGCGTATGGGTCAAGGCCGGAAAACCATACTGGGTGCCCGTGATCTTCAGGCCCCTAGGCGGCACTGCATCACATACAGGCATGCTTCTGTATTGGAAATCACAAACTGGGCTCAGGAATATTTCCAGACAACATTATCTGTGAACACAATTCACCGTGCCATCCGCCGTTGCCAGCTAAAATTCTATAGTTCAAAGAAGAAGCCGTATCTAAACATGATCCAGAAGCACAGACGTCTTCTCTGGGCCTGGCTCATTTAAAATGGACTGTGGCAAAGTGGAAAACTGTTCTGTGGTCAGACGAATCAAAATTTGAAGTTCTTTATGGAAATCAGGGACACCGTGTTATTCAGACTAAAGAGGAGAAGGACGACCCAAGTTGTTATCAGCACTCAGTTCAGAAGCCTGCATCTCTGATGGTATGGGGTTGCATTAGTGCGTGTGGCATGGGCAGTTTACACATCTGGAAAGACACCATCAATGCTGAAAGGTATATCCAGGTTCTAGAGCAACATATGCTTCCATCCAGATGACGTCTCTTTCAGGGAAGACCTTGCATTTTCCAACATGACAATGCCAAACCACATACTGCAACGACATCTCTTTCAGGGAAGACCTTGCATTTTCCAACATGACAATGCCAAACCACATACTGCATCAATTACAGCATCATGGCTGCGTAGAAGAAGGGTCCGGGTACTGAACTGGCCAGCCTGCAGTCCAGATCTTTCACCCACAGAAAACATTTGGCGCATCATAAAACGGAAGATACGACAAAAAGACCTAAGACAGTTGAGCAACTAGAATCCTACATTAGACAAGAATGGGTTAACATTCTTATCCCTAAACTTGAGCAACTTGTCTCCTCAGTCCCCAGACATTTACAGACTGTTGTAAAGAGAAAAGGGGATGTCTCACAGTGGTAAACATGGCCTTGTCCCAACTTTTTTGAGATGTGTTGTTGTCATGGAATTTTAAATCACCTAATTTTTTCTCTTTAAATGATACATTTTCTCAGTTTAAACATTTGATATGTCATCTATTTTCTTTTCTGAATAAAACATGGAATTTTGAGACTTCCACATCATTGCATTCCATTTTTATTTACAATTTGTACTTTGTCCCAACTTTTTTGGAATCGGGGTTGTATAATATGCCAATACAAGTCACAATAAAAGGTTAATAAAACCGAAAACATAATTAAATAACATGTTAATTAAGAAATAAAGCAAGTTTAAAAATGACTTCAGTTCCCCTTTAGTATTTGGCTTCAAACTTGGAAAAAAATTTGTGGCCCACTAGACGGCGCTTCGCGGCCCAGTGGTTGAGAAACACTGCACAAGTCTACTTGGACATCTCTCTTTAGCAAGGCTGTCTACCTCAGAATGAATGAACGAATGAACAAATGAACGAATTAATGAATTTCTGCACCATTCTGTGTAAACGTTCTTGATAATGTTGAGTGAAAATCTCAAGGATCAGCAGGCCCAGCGAGCTGAACAACTTCCAACCTGTGGCACTCACTTCACATCTGATGAAGACGTTGGAGCAGCTCATCCTCACCCTTCTCAGACCCCAGGTACAACATGCCCAGGACTGTCTGCAGTTTGCGTACCAGGCAGGTGTCGATGTGGAAGACGCCATCCTCTACCTGCTACACCGAGCCCACTCGCATCTGGATAAGAGAAATGGCACAGTGAGGATCCTCTTCTTGGACTTCTCAAGTGCCTTCAACACCATCCAGCCCCTATTGCTTCAGGACAAACTGAACAGGATGCGAGTGGACCCCTGCCTGGTCACCTGGATCTCCAGCTACCTCCCTGACAGGCCGCAGTATGTCAGGCTGAAGGACATCACGTCTGACACTGTGATTAGTAGCACCGGAGCACCCCAGGGCACAGTGCTGGCCCCTCTTCTCTTCACCCTGTACACTGCAGACTTCTGCTACAACTCGGAGCTGTGTCACATTCAGAAGTTTGCCGATGACACAGCCATCGTTGGGTGTATCAGTGACGACAGAGAGGAGGAGTATAGGAACCCGGTGAGCGTCTTTGCTGTGTGGTGCAAGAGGAACCATCTGCAGCTCAACACCTCGAAGACCAAGGAGCTGGTCATTGACTTTGGGAGGTCCAGACCAAGGTCACGACCAGTTCTGATTGAGGGAGTCGAGGTGGAGGCTGTGGATTCCTACAAGTACCTTGGGCTGTGGCTGGACACCAAGCTGGACTGGACTTGCAACACCAAACACTTATACAAATCAAATCAAGTTTATTTGTACAGCGCTTTTAACAATAAACATTGTCGCAAAGCAGCTTTACAGAATTTGAACAACTTAAAACATGAGCTAATTTTATCCCTAATCTATCCCCAATGAGCAAGCCTGTGGCGACGGTGGCAAGGAAAAACTCCCTCAGACGACATGAGGAAGAAACCTCGAGAGGAACCAGACTCAAAAGGGAACCCATCCTCATTTGGGCAACAACAGACAGCCTGACTATAATATTAACAGTTTTAACAGGTATAACCCTCAACTGTCCTCATGGGGCCGTCCTTCACAGGAGTGGGGCGATAAAACTCCGACCAGACACAGGGCACCAGGATGGATCAAGCAGGTCCGAGGGGCAGAAGAGGCCAGCATCTCAATCCCAGGATCAACATGTAACTCAGAGGGACAGATGGGGGGGGGGGGGGGGAGAGAGAGAAAGAAAACACGTTGTTAGGTATGCCCTAAAAATGACAAGTATTAAATCTGTGTGGTAGGCTCGCAGAGACGAGAGTCTTTACATCAGGCATGACGCACAATGGCATGTTAATATGGTAAAAAATATATCATGACCTGCTCTGGCTGGATGCTTGATTGGGTGATGGGAGCACACTCCTCAGCAATGATGAGATGCAGATGGGACTCTTAGGCCTGGCCAAGACAATTCAGTTACATTTCACCGGGTCTGGGACATGCGACAGAATGTCTGACGGCCGATTCCCTGCAGGCTACGATAGCCAGTCGAGGTCCCCACCGTCTCCACCAAAAGATTTCCTGTTGACTCCATGTAACTCAGAGGGACAGATTTGGGGGGGGGGAGAGAAAGAAAACACAGGTGGTTAGGTATGCCCAATGTCACCTGAATAAGTAGGAACAGTATACATATTGCACCGAGTACAAGCAGGGACTCCGGCAACTAACTATGACAGCATAACTAAAAGGAGAGAGCCAGAAGGTAACACAGGCATGAGGGAGCCCCGGGACATAAAGCAGCCAGCCACTGCACCGTCAACAAACTCGAGTGAGCAAGCGAGTGGGGACTGACAGCATCCATACATCCCAGTTTACCAAAACACTCTATGTCTGAGGACCCTCCAGATCTACTCCTTTACCTCATAAACACCATTAACAAAAGGCTTGACTAAACAGATATGTTTTCAGCCTAGACTTAAATGCTGAGACTGTGTCTGATTCCCGAACATTACTTGGAAGGCTGTTCCATAACAGTGGGGCTTTGTAAGAAAAGGCTCTGCCCCCTGATGTAGCCTTCAATATACGAGGTACCAGCAGATAGCCTGCACCTTTTGATCTAAGTAGGCGTGGCGGGTCATAGAGGAGCAGAAGTTCACTCAGGTACTGTGGTGCGAGACCATTTAGTGCTTTAAAGGTCAATAGTAGTATTTTATAATCAATACGAAATTTGATTGGGAGCCAATGCAGTGTGGATAAGACAGGCGTGATGTGGTCATATTTTCTAGTTCTAGTAAGGACTCTTGCTGCGGCATTTTGAACTAACTGGAGCTTGTTTATGCACTTATTGGAACATCCAGACAGTAAGGCATTACAATAATCCAACCTGGAGGTAACGAAAGCATGAACTAGTTTTTCTGCATCATGCAATGACATTAAATTTCTTATCTTTGCAATATTTCTGAGATGAAAGAAAGCTATCCGGGTGATGTTATCAATGTGAGTTTCGAATGAAAGACTGGGGTCAATAATCACTCCGAGGTCTTTTACTGCTGCACGTGAAGAAACAGAAAGGCCATCCAGAGTTACTGTGTAATCAGAAAACTTACTTCTAGCTGTATGTGGTCCTAGCACAAGTACTTCAGTCTTGTCAGAGTTAAGCAGAAGGAAATTAACGAGCATCCAGTGTCTAATGTCCTTAACACATTCCTCAATTCTATTAAGCTGGTGTCTCTCATCAGGTTTTGCAGAGACATACAACTGTGTGTCATCAGCATAACAGTGGAAACTAATACAATGTTTACGAATAATATCGCCCAGAGGTAACATATATAGAGAAAAAAGCAGTGGACCCAAGACAGAACCTTGTGGAACACCAAACTTTACCTCGGTACGTCTAGAAATATCACCATTTATATCAACATACTGATAGCGATCAGTTAGATAAGACCTGAGCCAGGAGAGGGCCATTCCCTTAACTCCCACAACATTTTCTAGTCTATCCAGAAGAATGGAATGATCAATGGTATCAAATGCTGCACTAAGGTCAAGCAACACAAGTAGCGAGACACAGCCCTGATCAGACGCCAACAGTAGGTCGTTTACTACTTTAACCAGTGCTGTCTCTGTGCTATGATGAGGTCTAAATCCTGACTGATACATTTCATGGATGTTATTCCTATGTAAATATGAGCATAACTGCTGTGCCACAGCTTTTTCAAGGATCTTGGAGATAAAGGGGAGGTTTGATATTGGCCGATAATTGGACAGCTGACAGGGATCAAGGTCAGGTTTTTTAATCAGGGGTTTGATAACTGCTAGTTTAAAGGATTTGGGTACATAGCCAATCATAAGAGAAGAATTTATTATTTTTAGAAGCGGTTCAATTACTCCAGGCATTATCTGTTTGAATAGATGTGTCGGTAAGGGATCTAGTACGCAAGTTGAGGCTTTTGATGTAGAGATTAATGAGAGTAATTCAGTTTCTTTTAGGGGAGTAAAACATTCTAACTGATGATCTGATACAGTTATATTGTTAACTACAAGGTCACTTTCATTGTCTAACCTTAAATTAGTAGTTTGAATTTTTTGTCGGATATTCTCAATTTTGTCATTAAAAAAATTCATGAAGTCGTTGCTACTACATACTGCAGGTGTGCATGTGTTGATAGTGGACTTATTCCTGGTTAATTTTGCTACAGTATTAAATAGGAATCTAGGATTATTTTTGTTATCTTCTATTAGGGAGGAGAGATATGTTGATCTCGCAGCACTAAGAGCTTTTTTATACTTCAGGAAGCTCTCCTTCCACGCCAATTTGAACACTACCAATTTTGTTTGACGCCATTTACGTTCCAATTTTCAAGTGGTCTGTTTTAATGTGCGAGTGTCATCATTATACCAGGGTGCTAATTTTTTGTCTCTGACCATTTTCCTTTTTAGAGGAGCTACATTATCTAAAGTATGGCGGAATGTTGACTCTAAGCATTCAGTTGCCTGATCGAGTTCTGCAGGGGCTGACAGTGACCCAATCAAAGTTGACAGCTCTGGGAGATCATTTATAAAGCTCTGTGCAGTAGTTGACGTGAAAGTACGTTTAATACAGTAGCGTGGTGAGGTGCATATATTATTACTCAGACATATTTTGAATGAGATGAGACAATGATCTGAGATAACTTCAGACTGTGGAAGTATGACTATATTGTCTACGTTTAATCTGAATGTTAGTATTAGATCAAGGGTGTGACCACCATTATGGGTCGGTCCTATGACATTCTGCTTAATCCCGACTGAATCTAAGATGGACACAAACGCTGTTTTTAAAGGGTCTTCTGGGTTATCAAAGTGAATATTAAAATCTCCGACAACTAAAGCTTTGTCTAAGGAAATAACCAAATCTGAGATAAAATCTGCAAATTCAGAAAGAAACTCAGAATATGGCCCCGGGGGCCTGTAAATAATAAGCAATGGAATTAACTGGGTAGACTTATTTTTTGAGGCTACATACATTATATGAGTATGAAGAACTTCAAATGTATTAAATTTATAACCAGGTTTGTGTGTTACACCTAGATAATCGTTATAAATAACCGCGACGCCTCCTCCTCTGCCAGTTAGACGAGGCTGGTGTATATAACTGTATCCAGGAGGACTCGCTTCATTTAATGCTATATATTCATTTGGCTTAATCCATGTTTCTGTTAAACACAGTACATTAAACTCCTGATCAGTAATGAGTTCATTAACCATTAGCGCTTTAGATGTAAGAGATCTAATATTTAATAGCCCCACCTTTAGATCAAAGGTGCTGGCAGCAGCTGTACAGTCAGTCTGATCTAATTTTATATTGATTAGGTTACTGGAACAAACTCTCTGAAAATTTCTACCTTTTTGTTGAGCTCGGGGAACAGACACAGTCTCGATGTAGTGGGCCCTGAGTGACGACTCTGTGCAGCTAGCAGACAGTCGGTTTAGCCTGTTCGTCTGCTCCCTGGCCTTGGCTCTGGATTGTCAGAAATTAACTAGGCCTGTTCTGAGACTATGACCTATGCTGCAGGAAATGAGAGCAGCACCTTCCCGAGTGGGATGGATACCGTCCCGCCCTAACAGGCCAGCAGTGCCCTCAAAATTAGCCCAATTATCTATAAAGCCCACACTGTTTTCAGAGCACCACCTGGACAGCCAGCAGTTCAGCGACCATAACCTGCTGTAAGCTACATCGCCACGCCGCATTGGGATGGGGCCAGAGCATACTACAGCATCGGACATCGCCTTCGCTAATTTAAACACCTCTACAAAGTTACTCTTAGTAACCTCAGACTGACGAAGGCGTATATCATTAGCTCCTGCATGGATAACTATCTTTGAGAACCTATGCTTGCCTAGGACCCTAAGATTACCTGCTATGTCCGGCGCCCTGGCTCCCGGTATACACCTGACTAAAGCTGCTGGTGCCCCTAAAGGCTGAGCTAATTTCACGTGCCGTATGATAGAGTCCCCTATAACCAGAGCTCTTTCAGGTTTCTCAGTGGGTGCATCACTAAGGAGAGCAAACCTGTTCGGCACGTGACGCGGAGAGGAGTGGTGCTCCCGTGGGCGAGCCTCAGCGGTAGCTTTGGCTCTACGCTTATGCTGCCGAGCCGTCACCCATTCGCCCCGCTGTAAGGGCTCTAATGCCGGAGTTGGGGGATTGATAACTCCACCTAGGGCGTCCAGACTTTCCCTAACAGAAACTACACTGTTCTGACGCTCACTAACCTGCTCTAAAGCCTGGACACGCGCTTCTAGCACTGTAATCTTCTCCGTCAGAGAGCTAACTAATCTGCACTTATCACAAGTAAAGCTAATAGAGCTATCGCTAGTGACGGAGGAAGAATGACTAAACATCCTGCACTCAGCACACTGAACAGGCTGAAGGTGTGCCATGATGAAAAGATTCACGTACCTTAAATGAAGATCTGTTGATATTAAAGCAGATCAGATGGCCTCCGCTTGTGGAGGAGAAAAAAAGAAAGCTTCCGGTCTCGGGGTTCTTCCGAAAAAAGAAAGAGAAAAAACCGGAAAAAAAAAAAAACGGAAAAAGGAAAGCGAAAGTGAAAAGTACAAAAATGAAAGCGACAGTATGATAAAAATGAAGACGATACTGGACATTTATTTATAGAAAAAAAGTTAAAAAAGGATTAGTAATTAACGCCGGCACTCGCGGGAAAAAAGACTCGGCGCGAACCGAGTCTTTTTATACAGGAAGGTAGAGAGCAAACTATACTTCCTTAGGAGTCCTTTAACACCTGCAGGAAACTCCTGTGGATGTTCTATCAGTCTGTGGTTGCCAGTGTCCTGTTTTACACCGTGGTGTGCTGGGGGGGCAGCACATCCAAGAAGGACACATCCAGGCTGGACAAACTGATCAGGCGGGCTGCCTTTGTGGTCGGCATGAAGCTGGACTCTCTGGTGACGGTGGCAGAGAAGAGGTCTTTGGGCAAACTATTGAACATCATGGACAATGCCAGTCACCCTCTGCACACCGTCATCAGCAACCAAAGGAGCCTGTTCACTGACAGAATGCTCCTTCCCAAGTGCAGGACGAACAGACTCAAAAACTCCTTTGTCCCTCACGCCATCAGACTGTACAACTCCTCTCTGGGGGGGGGGGGGGGGGGGGTAACAGGAGGACAGAGGATGGGAAGGAGCAGTAGCCTACCCTAACAATAAGCAATACTGGACAATGTGCAATATAACGTGCAATATAAAGTGCAATATCTCTCCTGCCGCCCCCCCTTCTCCCCACCTTTTTCCCCCTCCTTCCCCTCTTCCCCATATCTTGTTCTTTTTATATTTGTATATGTAAATACTTAATTTATTTTAATTTATCTAGAAGTTTTCTCTATTTCTTTTCTCTGTTTATCTGTAATGATGCTGCTGGAATCTTAATTTCCCTGAGGGAACTCTCCCAAAGGGATCAATGAAGTTTTATCTAATCTAATCTTTCTGAAATATTCAAACCAGCACATCTGGCAGCAGCAAGCATGTCACAAAGTCACGGAGCTCACATTTTGTTTTGTTTTTTTCCCCCCATTCAACCTGTATCTGCATGAATTTATGCATTGTGCTGGTGTCAAATGATTGGCTGATGTGGATAAGTATATGAATGCGCAGGTGTATTGTTGATTTTGCTCATGCACCTTAGCAGAGCGTCATGTCATTTTGAGTAAGGTTAGCACACCTTAGGTTAAGTTAGGTGCAATATCACTGTAATATAAGAGCTCAAGTTTCTGCCACTGAAGAACATTCCCAGTTCCTAAGCACACCTATGCTTTGTGTCATTGGCATGTTTTAAAGAGAACCCAATTTAAGGTCCTGAGCACTTTTCTACATGTTTTCCTCACAGATGTCTCTATACTGTAATCTGTTCATTTGAAACATTTAAAATTTAAATTTTTGTCTGACCGCTCTACCATTATGGCTTGATGGATTTTGTGATGCACCAGAGCTTCCCCTCTGGCAGATTTTCTCATCTCCACACAAGACCTCTAGAGTTGTCAGAGTGACCTGCATTTCATGTACTTGCCCACCTCTCCCTTTCACTCCTGTTTGCATAGTTTCACTGGGTGAAACGATTCAGAACCTTTTCAATGGTTATTCCACTGTAATGGACCAGAACTGGCCTCGGCTGTCTTGCAGACAGCTGCAGAGGAAAGAAAAGAAAAGGAAATTTTATTCAAAGCGTCCACGTATGACACTTAGGCCCTGTCCACACGGCAACGGATTCAGGTGAATCTGATAAAATTTTTATCGTTTCGGCCTGGCGTCCACACGGCACCAGCGTTTTGGGTGCCCCAAAACGAAATCTTTTGAAAACGGGTTCCAGAGTGAAAAAATCTGGCAACGGAGCCGTTACGAAGTCATCTGGATGAGTAGAATGGATTTGTTTACGATGACATCACAACCACATGACTAGAACAAGCAGCACTCTCGCGCGCATCATTCGTAACAGAAATTGAAATTGTTTACACATTAACCTGACTGACCTGCCAGACAGACAATTTACACCTGCTTTGATGAACAGAAAGTACAGCCTTCCACACAAAGCAACAGTTACCTGACTATAATGGAGGCAGAGGGGAAAAGGGTCAGAAGACCCTTCAACAGACTGTTTTGTATGAACCACTGCATTGCATTCACTTTTGTATACAGCTTTTCTTTTAAATAAACAAGTAACTGAACCATTTCTTGAATTTCTTTTTTTTATTGGATAAGACTGCTTTTCAAAATGTTCACACACAATATAAAAAGTTATATAAATTATATAAAAATGCTTTTCAAAATGTTCACACACAATAAGAAAATTAAGTTATATAAAACTATGCACACTAATAAAACTAATTTGTACACACAGAAGGCACGATTTCCTCGCGTAGTCGCAGCCATCTTCTTCTTGTTGTGTGTTTGTTGTGTGTTTGTTCCTGTGAGTGCTTCACGACGGTTAGAAGAAGGGGTTTATGCGTGTAACAGACGTTGTGTTGTTCACCAGTCTTTTTATTCTGAAGAAATGAGACACAAATACACTGCTGAGGACGGGCTGCAAACGTCCAGTGACATTGGCGCTTACATTTCCAAAACGAACTCAAAGAGGCCAGCGCCTCATTCCCATAACTACCTGCGCCCTTAAAGGGCCAGCGCAGAATTTCCCCACCACTACACACAATGGCAAGTGGAAAAAAATAAACCTGTTACATGCGAATGCGTCCTACTTCTTCTTCTATTGTTCTGGTGTCTCCGATGGGACTGTTTTACAGCGCACGTAGTGGTGTGGCATGTGTATTGCATCGTTTTCAGCAAGCGTTGTGTTGCCATATGGACCTGATATTTTACTGATCCGTTGCCCATGTGGACGCGATATTTTTTTTACTCGCTAAAAAAAAAAATCTCGTTGCCGTTGTCGTGTGGATGTAGCCTTAGATGAAGAAAAAGTTTGAGATGGGTTTTGAAGGGATCACGGACAGTGGATGTGCAGAGGTTTTGCTGCACAAAGAGCTAACAGTAGCAGTCACATGATTTCAAAATGCAGTGGTCCGTTTTTAAACAAAAACAACAAATTGGATTCTGGGAAGGGTGAGCCAGCTCCTTTAATATCTCGATGTTCTTGGCGTTCTGTACTTGAGAAATAAATCCTAAAATAGGTTATAAGGCCATGGAGTGCACAGACATTTGCACTTAACTGTATTGTATGCAAACATTTATGTTGTTTAATCAGTTACTGTTGTATAATTTTAAGTAATGTATAAGAACCAATTTGAAGCAAACATTTCATTTGCAGAAAGGATTCATGTTCAATGTATGTGAAAAAGCACATCCCTCTAATCAAGAGGGAATCATTTTAGGATTATGCAAAACTATATTATGTTGTTTATCTTGTGGAGAAATGACAGACAAATGCAGTTGTATTCTCTCCATTCTATCACCATTACTTCACCTGAGAAGGGTGCCACAGGAGAGTGCTGTAATGAAGTTAGTCATTCTAGTGAGAAGAGCCTAAATTAAAATAGCCCTAAAATGCTAGAGCCAGCCCTGGATCTGATCACTCAGGCACTGAGTGACTGATCAGATCCAGGCACTGATTACAATGGTACTGGGAAGATGCACACCAAAGAACTGCCTACTTTCCTGGCCAATGCAATTAGATAGCAGATGAGCTACAGTATGTACAACCCCGATTCCAAAAAAGTTGGGACAAAGTACAAATTGCAAATAAAAATGGAATGCAATAATTTACAAATCTCAAAAACTGATATTGTATTCACAATAGAACATAGACAACATATCAAATGTTGAAAGTGAGACATTTTGAAATTTCATGCCAAATATTGGCTCATTTGAAATTTCATGACAGCAACACATCTCAAAAAAGTTGGGACAAGGGCAATAAGAGGCTGGAAAAGTTAAAGGTACAAAAAAGGAACAGCTGGAGGACCAAATTGCAACTCATTAGGTCAATTGGCAATAGGTCATTAACATGACTGGGTATAAAAAGAGCATCTTGGAGTGGCAGCAGCTCTCAGAAGTAAAGATGGGAAGAGGATCACCAATTCCCCTAATTCTGCGCCGACAAATAGTGGAGCAATATCAGAAAGGAGTTCGACAGTGTAAAATTGCAAAGAGTTTGAACATATCATCTACAGTGCATAATATCATCAAAAGTTTCAGAGAATCTGGAAGAATCTCTGTGCGTAAGGGTCAAGGCCGGAAAACCATACTGGGTGCCCGTGATCTTCGGGCCCTTAGACGACACTGCATCACATACAGGCATGCTTCTGGATTGGAAATCACAAACTGGGCTCAGGAATATTTCCAGAGAACATTATCTGTGAACACAATTCACCGTGCCATCTGCCGTTGCCAGCTAAAACTCTATAGTTCAAAGAAGAAGCCGTATCTAAACATGATCCAGAAGCGCAGACGTCTTCTCTGGGCCAAGGCTCATTTAAAATGAACTGTGGCAAAGTGGAAAACTGTTCTGTGGTCAGACGAATCAAAATTTGAAGTTCTTTATGCAAATCAGGGACGTCGTGTCATTCGGACTAAAGAGGAGAAGGACGACCCAAGTTGTTATCAGCGCTCAGTTCAGAAGCCTGCATCTCTGATGGTATGGGGTTGCATTAGTGCGTGTGGCATGGGCAGCTTACACATCTGGAAAGACACCATCAATACTGAAAGGTATATCCAGGTTCTAGAGCAACATATGCTCCCATCCAGACGACGTCTCTTTCAGGGAAGACCTTGCATTTTCCAACATGACAATGCCAAACCACATACTGCATCAATTACGGCATCATGGCTGCGTAGAAGAAGGGTCTGGGTACTGAACTGGCCAGCCTGCAGTCCAGATCTTTCGCCCATAGAAAACATTTGGCGCATCATAAAACGGAAGATACGACAAAAAGACCTAAGACAGTTGAGCAACTAGAATCCTACATTAGACAAGAATGGGTTAACATTCCTATCCCTAAACTTGAGCAACTTGTCTCCTCAGTCCCCAGACGTTTACAGACTGTTGTAAAGAGAAAAGGGGATGTCTCACAGTGGTAAACATGGCCTTGTCCCAACTTTTTTGAGATGTGTTGTTGTCATGAAATTTAAAATCACCTAATTTTTCTCTTTAAATGATACATTTTCTCAGTTTAAACATTTGATATGTCATCTATGTTCTATTCTGAATAAAATATGGAATTTTGAAACTTCCACATCATTGCATTCCGTTTTTATTTACAATTTGTACTTTGTCCCAACTTTTTTGGAATCGGGCCTGTGCCTTGGGACTGGCAAATTTACAACACGGTGGTTCAGCTAATTTGGAATACTTATCGAGGGTAAAGTTGTTTTCACACCTATAGTTCATTTGCTCTGATCCAAATCATTTGAGTTTGTAAACTTGGAGCATTTCCCCCTTGGTTCAGTTTCTTTCTCACACAGAGGAAAATCCAAGCAAATCAAAATGCATCACTACAAATGACATGAGCACAGTCAGTCCACTTACAGATGTGTCTGGGGTGGAAACAAGAAAGTCAATACCAGAAGAATGTCCTGTATTCTGAACTAGTGCATATTTCTTTGAGAAAAACATTGCTATGCCATTTAACACAGAACAACAGCAGAGTTGTCATTTGCTTTTAACCATGGTAATTATCTGGGTAATATACCAGGTAAAACTATACCAGCAGAATGCCGAATGCACTTCAAGGAAACGTGCTAAAAATGCTACTTCACACTTTGCAAAGAACTACTAGGCAAACTGCTACAGTTTGCATGCTCTACTGCAAACTGCAAAGCACACCTGGCTACAAGAGCCATTTAGCTCAAACTTGTGGAATTGAGGTATTTCACTTGACGTCACAGGGTCACGTGACGCCCCGGTGTCCACCATTTTGGACGGCAAGCTAGCTAATGTCGACAACAGTAGCTGGTATGTTACTGTAGCAATGTTTACGTTCAGTCATTTGGATGACTGTTAAAACCTTTCAGTCTCAAGTTTTTTCTTTACTGGATTTATTAGTTTACTGAGCCAGCCGGCCCCGGAGCGCTAGCTAGCTAGCCAGCCAGCCGGCCCCGGAGCGCTAGCTAGCTAGCCGGCTCCGGAGCGCTAGCCAGCCGGCTCCGGAGCGCTAGCCAGCCGGCCCCGGAGCGCTAGCCTGCTGGCCCCGGAGCGCTAGCCTGCCGGCCCCGGAGCGCTAGCTAGCTAGCCGGCCCCGGAGCGCTAGCCAGCCGGCTCCGGAGCGCTAGCCTGCCGGCCGGCCCCGGAGCGCTAGCCTGCCGGCCGGCCCCGGAGCGCTAGCCTGCCGGCCGGCCCCGGAGCGCTAGCCTGCCGGCCCCGGAGCGCTAGCTAGCCAGCCGGCCCCGGAGCGCTAGCCAGCCAGCCGGCTCCGGAGCGCTAGCCAGCCGGCCCCGGAGCGCTAGCCTGCCGGCCCCGGAGCGCTAGCTAGCTAGCCGGCCCCGGAGCGCTAGCTAGCTAGCCGGCCCCGGAGCGCTAGCTAGCAAGCCGGCCCCGGAGCGCTAGCTAGCGAGCCGGCCCCGGAGCGCTAGCTAGCCTGCCGGCCCCGGAGCGCTAGCTAGCCAGCCGGCCCCGGAGCGCTAGCTAGCCAGCCAGCCGGCTCCGGAGCGCCAGCCAGCCGGCTCCGGAGCGCTAGCCAGCCGGCCCCGGAGCGCTAGCTAGCCCCGGAGCGCTAGCTAGCCAGCCAGCCAGCCCGCCCCGGAGCGCGCTCAGTAAACTAGTAAATACAGTAAAGGAAAAACTTATAACGGGCCATGTCTCAACAGACTAAGAAGTTATTTCAATGACATTTAATAACATTTTGTTTATCCTGAGGACCGAAAGTAAATGAAAATGTGAACAAATCTTAGCTGTCAGTGAACAATCCTGGTGGAAGCAGGTAAACGTCGTTCTCTAAGCCTGCTAACCTCAATTTTTGCAAATACCTCTCCCTCTGCTCACCCTGTAAATGCCCTACGTCGCTGGATAGTGAAGGTGTTTTCTGCATCTCGCTCCTTTTTCTTTTATGTTTTTCGTTTGTCGCCTTCCTCGCATTCAAACTGATTCGAGCCGTGCCGTCCAAAATGGCAGTGTCACATGACTTGGTCACGTGAGTGAAATACCTCAATAGGGGAGAGCAGGGAGACTTGGGACAAGTTTTCAGCTTTTGTAGATTGTGTGAAATTCTTTGCAGGTACCATCACATTGATGTTGCATTACAGAGTATTTACTATACACAACATTAGTTTCTCAGCTTGTCATGTATACTGGCCTTCAGGCTTCACTTTTTCTGTCATTATTTTTTGCAGGGAGACATGAGACAAAAATAAAATACCTAGTCCTACATCTTTAATTTTTATTTATCAAAACTGGTAGCTTATGAACTGTATGAACACACAATGCTGCTATAGCAATAGAGAAATGTCAGTTTGCCCAAAACCTGACGAGACAAAACAATTCCATTCTCAAGAAGGAATGAAATAAGATTAATCCTCATGCGGGTACATGCCCACATTTTTAACATCCATCCATCCATCCATTATCTGTAGCCGCTTATCCTGTTCTACAGGGTCGCAGGCAAGCTGGAGCCTATCCCAGCTGACTATGGGCGAGAGGCGGGGTACACCCTGGACAAGTCGCCAGGTCATCGCAGGGCTGACACAGACACAGACAACCATTCACACTCACATTCACACCTACAGTCAATTTAGAGCCACCAATTAACCTAACCTGCATGCCTTTGGACTGTGGGGGAAACTGGAGCACCCGGAGGAAACACATTTTTAACAAACATTTTTAAACAATTTTACATTTATATACAAGAAAAAACTGTAACATGAACTGTCCCAACTCTCCCCATCTGGCCATCTCATCTCATCTCATTATCTCTAGCCGCTTTATCCTGTTCTACAGGGTCGCAGGCAAGCTGGACCCTATCCCAGCTGACTACGGGCGAAAGGCGGGGTACACCCTGGACAAGTCGCCAGGTCATAACAGGGCTGACACAGACACAGACAACCATCCACACTCACATTCACACCTACAGTCAATTTAGAGTCACCAGTTAACCTAACCTGCATGTCTTTGGACTGTGGGGGAAACCGGAGCACCCGGAGGAAACCCACGCGGACACGGGGAGAGCTTGCAAACTCCGCACAGAAACGCCCTCGTCGGCCATGGGGCTCGAACCCGGACCTTCTTGCTGTGAGGCGACAGCGCTAACCACTACACCACCGTGCCGCCCCCATCTGGCCATATTTTAAAAAAAAATCCTTTAGTGTTTTTCCCCAAGAATTTAAATTTAATATATAATACTATATATGGTAACTCTCAGCTACATACTTTAATTCCTAATAAATCCCCAATTCACCAGCAGACATGACACCATAAAATGGAGGTGGGGGCAAAGTAGAAAATACAAGTTTTGGTTTACTGAAATATTGAACTGCACAAACCTTACTGCTATGTCCAGCTTCATGACTCCAAAGGAAGTAAGTTACTCTCAGGGGCAGCATCTAACTTCTGATGTAATCTAAAACCTGATTGGTTGAAATTAGTTGATGGGAATACAAACTGTCCCAAGTCTCCACTGTTCTCCCCTACATCTGGTAGTTGAGTTAGATCGAGGTTGGGTCACATTCCCACCACATATGAACTGCTCCAATGTTCATTTGGGACCAGAACAAGACCACCTCCTCTCAATGGTTTCTGTGTGGTTGTTTTGGTCCACATTCTGGTGTGATTACTATGTTCACACCTGCCTAAACTAATTGCGCCAACAAACCAGAGTTTGATTTAACTGGATGCATCAGACAGACAAACAAACAAACAGACAAATAATTGTGCAACATGGTTCCCAGACAGAACAAAGACAGATGCTTTCATCCAGAATGCTAAAAGGATGCTTTTCAATTGTTGTCACTGTTATGTTACACACTGCAGTGCATCTGATGGTCTATGCAACCAGTGTTGTTGACAGCCCCACTAAGATCAAACAGGTTATTGTTCCGCCTACTCCTGATGTTATTGGTGGTCCTCTGTGGCTGCTACCCAAGAACTTGCTTTGGGTTACTGTGGCACAGCAAGCCATACACCTTCAATTTATAGATCTGATCCCTGGGATTGACTCCAGCATAATGCTAAATTTATAAGGGGTCAAACACATTTTTGTGACTGCATGTTGATGGATTGCCTCTGTGCGTACATAAACTAGTCAAAACTTTTTTTTTTAAACTGATCTCCATAAAAAAAGATGGTTCTGAGTAGGAGCTGGATTTGTTGCTAAGCAGTTTGTGCAACTTGCTAAGTGAAATAATGAGCAAACATGCAGTGTCAAAAACTGCACAAATATAAATTTAGTTACCTGAACTAGTTACCAAGAAAATCAAGTGAAGCACTTATTTCTCAACCAGGTAACAAGTAAGAACTCCTTTTAGTTGTAGGTTGAATAACTGCTGAGAACAAAATGTTTTAAGACAAACCATAGATCAGGATCAGGCTCATATACTTTCAGTAGTTGTATAGCCTATCAGCAAAATACACCTAAACTCAGCTTTACTGTAGTAATTTTATTTGTAGCCTAGATTATACTCACCAAGTCAGAAGACAATTAACAGGTACACCATGATGATTGCACATGAAAGTTGGCATTATTGTTCAACCAACATTTTACAGACTACAAATTATGACAGGAAGAATAAATGTATTTATCATTTGTTAATCAGACACATCTGATCAGTTCCATTAGGGTTTGAATAGTTTTGCAAGCCATGGCCTAATGGTTAGAGAAGCAGCTTTGGGACCCAAAGGTCACCAGTTTGATTCCCTGGACCAGCAGCAATGGCTGAAGTGCCCTTGAGCAAGGCACCTACCCCCAACTACTCCCCAGGCTGCTCTGGGTATGTTGCACATTGCTCTGGATAGCATCTGCTTAATGCCTGTAATGTAATGCAAGTCACTGTAAATGTTTGAGTTTATTTGATAATATATGAAGGCAACTGTCAATTTATAAAGTGCAAACTACTTGTAATGGCCAAACTGTAAATGAAAATATTTAACTTAACTAGAAGGGCACTTGGTAGAGTGCATACCTCCACCAAGCCACATATTCGGATTTGCATCAAAATCTACTCAATTGTTTCTTGGCCCATGACCCACCATTTCTCAAAATTTCATCAAAATCTGTTCACTACTTTTTGAGTTATGTTGGGAACAGACAAAAAGAATTCTGGATCCACATACATACCTGGATTTGGATCAAAATCTAATCAATTGTTACTTGGCCCATGGCCCACTGTTCCTCAAAATTTCATTAAAATCTATTCACTACTTTTTGAGTTACGTTGGGAACAAACAAACAAATGGATGTGAAAACATAACCTCCTCCAACAAAGCTGGTAGAGGTAATAAAATTAAACATTTAATTTCAATTTAGTATTTGTCGTATTTGAAGTGGGTCACATTATTGTGTAAGCCTCACAAAGAAAGTGTTGTAGGATCACAACGTTTTATATATATATATATATATATATATATATATATATATATATATATATATATAGTGGGGCAAAAAAGTATTTAGTCACCAATTGTGCAAGTTCTCCCACTTAAAAAGATGAGAGAGGCCTGTAATTTTCATCATAGGTATACCTCAACTATGAGAGACAAAATGAGAAAAAAAAAATCCAGAACATCACATTGTCTGATTTTTAAAGAATTTATTTGCAAATTATGGTGGAAAATAAGTATTTGGTCAATAACAAAAGTTCATCTCAATACTTTGTTATATACCCTTTGTTGGCAGTGACAGAGGTCAAACATTTTCTGTAAGTCTTCACAAGGTTTTCACACACTGTTGCTGGTATTTTGGCCCATTCCTCCATGCAGATCTCCTCTAGAGCAGTGATGTTTTGGGGCTGTCGCTGGGCAACACAGACTTTCAACTTCCTCCAAAGATTTTCTATGGGGTTGAGATCTGGAGACTGGCTAGGCCACTCCAGGACCTTGAAATGCTTCTTAGGAAGCCACTCCTTCGTTGCCCGAGCAGTGTGTTTGGGATCATTGTCATGCTGAAAGACCCAGCCAAGTTTCATCTTCAATGCCCTTGCTGATGGAAGGAGGTTTTCACTCAGAATCTCACGATACATGGCCCCATTCATTCTTTCCTTTACACAGATCAGTCGTCCTGGTTCCTTTGCAGAAAAACAGCCCCAAAGCATGATGTTTCCACCCCCATGCTTCACAGTAGGTATGGTGTTCTTTGGATGCAACTCAGCATTCTTTCTCCTCCAAACATGACAAGTTGAGTTTTTACCAAAAAGTTCTATTTTGGTTTCATCTGGCCATATGACCTTCTCCCAGTCCTCTTCTGGATCATCCAAATGCTCTCTAGCAAACTTCAGACGGGCCTGGACATGTACTGGCTTAAGCAGGGGGACACGTCTGGCACTGCAGGATTTGAGTCCCTGGCGGCGTAGTGTGTTACTGATGGTAGCAAGGATGGCTGTGAGATGGCAAATGGTTTAAATGCTTTCTTTTCCCGATTTGATATTAAATCTGATATGAACACTGATACAGGGCAGCTTGACCTGTCAGCCACCCAGTTTATCACTGTCACACAGCGGGAGGTCAGTAGGCTATTTAAGGGAATTAACACACGCAAGTGCCCTGGCCCAGATAACATCTGTGGTAGCGTATTAAAACACTGCGCCGAACAACTGTCCCCTGTTTTTATTGACATTTTCCAGTCTTCCCTGGATTAGCGGACTGTCCCTACACTCTGGAAGACCTCAGTCATCATCCCCATCCCAAAGATCCCTTCACCTTCTGAGCAAAACCACTACCGTCCTATAGCGCTGACTTCCCTTGTTATGAAATGCTTGGAACGAATAGTGAAGAAACACATTTTAATATACACTCATCAGCTATTGGACCCATTACAGTTTGCATACCGTCCCAGTAGGGGGGTTGATGACTCCATTGCAATGTTACTACATCTTGTGTACACACACCTGGAAGCTGCTAAAACCCATGTAAAAATAATTTTTTTTTACTTTTCATCTGCTTTCAACACTATCAAGCCGAACATCTTGGCTCAGAGGCTACATGAGGACTTTGGATTAGCTGGAGGCTTGATCCTGTGGCTCTCAGATTTCCTGAGTCAGAGAGTCCAGCAGGTGAAGGTGGGCTCTTCTCTCTCCGACAAAACCATCACTAACACAGGCTCCCCCCAAGGATGTGTTTTATCTCTGCTACTGTACATACTGTACACCAATAATTGCTGCAGCTCTTATCCTGGCAGACATTTAATTAAGTTTGCAGATGACACCGCATTGGTAAACCTGCTCAGAGAGGACGAGCAGGACCATGGACCAGTCCTGGAAGAGTTTCTCGTCTGGTGCGAGAAGTCCAACCTCCTGCTCAACACGTCTAAGACAAAAGAGATGTCTACTGACTTTAGAAAAGACAAACCAATCAACCCCACTGTCATCGGGGGGCAGACCATACAGTCTGTCACAGAGTATAAATATTTGGGGGTAGTCTTAGATAAGATAAGGTGGGAGCAGCACACTGAAGCCATCCAAAAAAAGGGGCAGCAAAGGCTGCACTTTTTAAAAAAGCTGGTCTCCTTTGATGTAAATCCCAGCATAACCAGAATGTTTTACAGTGCTTTTGTGGAAAGTGTCTTGACGTTTGCCATCATCTGTTGGTTTGGAAATGCTACAGTTGCACAAAAAGGAAGGCTAAAGAAAATAATAACTGCTGGCAAGCTGATTGGCACAAATCTCAAAAGCTTGGAGATGATCTATTGAGGTTTTTCACCCACGTGACCAAGTCATGTGATGCATCGTTAGGCTGCCATTTTGGACGTCACGGCTCGAATCAGTTTGAATGCGAGGAAGGCGACAAACAAAAAACATAAAAGAAAAAGGAGCGAGATGCAGAAAACACCTTCACTATCCAGCGACATAGGGCATTTACAGGGCGAGCAGAGGGAGAGGTATTTGCAAAAATTGAGGTTAGCAGGCTTAGAGAACGACATTTACCTGCTTCCACCAAGATTGTTCACTGACGTACGGAAGTACACGAAGCCCTCGTCTTTACCTGACTTCGGCCCACGTGATCTGTATACCTATGTCGTTAAAAACCCATCGCCATACACAGGTATTGATCTGAAAGCGTATAAGAGTTTGGATGCCTACAAATATTTTGTGTCAGGCTGGGTAACATGCCTACATCAGTGGGTCGTCCCTGGAGCCGGTGGTCGCCATCTTATTACAGCTAAGGTTTGTTCACATTTTCATTTACTTTCGGTCCTCAGGATAAACAAAATGTTATTAAATGTCATTGAAATAACTTCTTAGTCTGTTGAGACATGGCCCGTTATAAATTTGCTGTTACCAGGCAATGACCAAGAACTGTATTATTAGGGTCGGTGTCTGTGTTGTAGCAGTGTACTAGCAGCTAGTTGTTAGCACTAGCTAATGTCAACAACATAGTAGCTAGTATGTTACTGTAGCAATGTTTACGTTCAGTCATTTGGATGACTGTTAAAACCTTTCAGTCTCAAGTTTTTCCTTTACTGTATTTACTAGTTTACTGTAATTATGATCCGGCAGTTATTTACACCGGATCCAGTGTAAATAGCTGCCGGAGCGCGCTCCGGCTTGCTCCCCCTCAAATTAAGCAGCGTGCTCCGGCTTGCTCCCGGAGCACTTCGGGAGCAAGCCGGAGCGCGCTGCTTAATTTGAGGGGGAGCAAGCTGGAGAGCGCTCCGGAACCTTGGCCGGAGCACTCCGGGAGCAAGCCGGAGCGCTGCTTAATTTGAGGGAGCAAGCCGGAGCGCGCTCCGGAACCTCGGCCGGAGCACTCCGGGAGCAAGCCGGAGCGCGCTGCTTAATTTGAGGGGGAGCAAGCCGGAGCGCGCTCCGGCAGCTATTTACACTGGATCCGGTGTAAATAGCTGCCGGATCATAATTACAGTAAACTAGTAAATACAGTAAAGGAAAAACTTGAGACTGAAAGGTTTTAACAGTCATCCAAATGACTGAACGTAAACATTGCTACAGTAACATACTAGCTACTATGCTGTTGACATTAGCTTGCTTGACCTTCAAAATGGCGGACACCGGGGCGTCACGTGACCCTGTGACGTCAGGTGAAATACCTCAATAGGGAACGTTCACTGGGTAAAATAGACACGATTTTAGCAGATAAGAAACACCCTCTATTTTATACATTTGAATTATTGCCATCAGGCAATAGATTCCGTTACCCTGCTCTCTCCAAGAATAGGACCAAGCAGTCATTCATTCCACAAGCCATTAGCCTTTTTAATAAACAAAATCCCAGATCTTAATTTTGATTTTAAAATTTAATTTTAATTGTGCAGGAACTGTTCAGCGGGCCTAAGCAGGGAAGCCACATTTTATCTTATTGAGTGTACATTTTTAACTTCTAACGTTTTTTGTTTTTAAGGATGTATTTATTTCCTCCTTGCTGTTTGCACATTTCTCCAGTGTGTATATATATATATAGGACACTTTAGTGCTATTTCCCCTCCCTACTGGTCTGCACAGCCAGCGTTTTCGCACAACCAGTGCATTTTGGCCATTATGCACTTATGCCAGAGAAGTAGAAACTGTGAGTGGGACTGTTGAATAGTTTGTCCTGTCCTGTCTAATGTCCAATGTCTTTTTTGTTAATATCTGGGTGTAGCTTTCCCTAGGTGTGGGTGGAGCACAGAGGACGGCAGGACAGAGATCAGGTTCAACAAACAGTTTTATTGTTCCACTTTTCAGGGGACACAATAGGTTTAAGGCAGACACACGCACATCAGGTGTCTGGTTCGGGAGAGATCTCCTCTGCTCTCGCTCTCCCTCCCTAAATAGGGCGCGGTCCCTGGGAAGACACACAAACACAGGTTAATTGCTCTCAGGTGAAGTGAATCTGCCACTTACCTTCCCTGACTCCGCCCTCCTGTCACAGACCGGTGCTTGACCACGCCCCCGCTGCCACATACCCCCACCGCCCGACTCAGGCCGGGCAGCCGTCCGGCCCGCAGCCGACTCCCCCCCCCCCCCCCCCTTGACGGGAGAGGAAGTCCGCCACGACCATCTGCGCCCCCGGCCTGTGGACCACCTTGAAATTAAAGGGTTGGAGCGCCAGATACCAACGGGTGATCCGCGCGTTGGCATCTTTCATGCGGTGGAGCCACTGGAGGGGCGCGTGGTCCGAACAGAGGGTGAAAGAGCGCCCCAGCAGGTAGTACCGGAGGGCGAGGACCACCCATTTGATCGCCAGGCACTCCTTCTCAATCGTGCTGTAGCGCCCCTCACGCACTGACAGCTTCCGGCTGATGTATAGGACCGGGCGATCCTCCCCCTCCACCTGCTGGGACAAAACGGCCCCCAGCCCTCTGTCCGACGCATCCGTCTGTAACATAAAAGGGAGAGAGAAGTCAGGGGAGTGTAAAAGTGGCCCCCCACACAGTGCAGCCTTTACCTCAGAGAAAGCCCGCTGGCACTGCTCCGTCCACTGGACCGGATCTGGCGCCCCCTTTTTAGTGAGGTCAGTCAGCGGGCTGGTGACGTCCGAATAATTAGGTATAAACCTACGATAGTAGCCAGCCAGCCCCAGGAACTGTCTCACCCCCTTTTTGGTCTTGGGCCTCGGGCAGGCCGCAATCGCTGCGGTCTTATTAATTTGGGGACGCACCTGCCCGTTGCCCAAGTGGAAGCCCAGATACCGTACTTCCACCCGCCCAATCGCACACTTCCTTGGGTTGGCCGTGAGTCCCGCCCGTCTCAGCGACCTAAGGACGGCCCTCAGGTGTTGCAGGTGCCGCTGCCAGTCGTTACTATAAACGATAATGTCGTCCAGGTAGGCGGCCGCATAGGTGGCGTGGGGCCGGAGGACCCGGTCCATCAGCCGCTGAAACGTAGCGGGCGCCCCAAACAGCCCAAACGGAAGTGTGACGAACTGGTGTAAGCCGAACGGTGTGGAAAAGGCCGTTTTCTCCCGGGATAATGGAGTCAAGGGGATCTGCCAATATCCCTTCGTTAAATCCAGTGTCGAGTAAAAGCGAGCCGTGCCTAGTCGATCGAGCAGCTCATCAATACGAGGCATTGGGTACGCGTCGAATTTAGACACCGCGTTGACTTTTCTATAGTCCACACAGAACCGGACCGAGCCGTCGGCCTTGGGAACCAAGACCACCGGGCTGCTCCAGTCGCTGTGGGACTCCTCGACGATGCCCATTTCGAGCATGGCCTGAAGTTCTTCCCGAACCACCTTTTTTTTGTGTTCGGGTAGTCTATAAGGGCGGCTACGCACTACCACCCCCGGGGGTGTCTCTATGTGGTGTTCTATGAGGTTAGTGCGACCGGGCAGGGGCGAGAACACATCCGAAAACTCGGCCTGCAACTGGGCGACCTCCGTGAGTTGGGTCGGGGAGAGGTGGTCTCCACAGGGGACCGGAGAGGTACGTGATGCCAAATTCCCTTTTTGAACCTCCGGCCCCAGCTCCGCCTTCTCCGGAACTACCGACACCAACGCCACGGGGACCTCCTCGTTCCAGAGTTTGAGCAGATTGAGGTGGTAAATCTGTAGCGCCCCACCCCTGTCTGTTCGCCTCACCTCATAGTCGACGTCCCCGACTCGCCGTGTGACCTCAAAGGGTCCTTGCCACTTGGCGATTAATTTGGAGCTCGAGGTGGGAAATAGTACGAGTACCTTATCTCCCGGTGTGAACTCTCTAAGGCGCGTACCCTTGTTGTACAGGCGGGCTTGCCGTTCCTGGGCCTGCCGCAAATTCTCCTGAGTTAGGTGGGTGAGCGTGTGGAGTTTTGCGCGCAGGTCCATAACGTACTGAATTTCATTCTTACTTTGTGAAGGTCCCTCCTCCCAATTTTCCCGCAGCACGTCCAGGATGCCGCGCGGCTTACGCCCATATAATAATTCAAACGGGGAGAACCCCGTGGAGGCTTGAGGGACCTCTCGCACTGAGAACAGCAAGGGTTCGAGCCACTTATCCCAATTACGTGCGTCCTCACTTACGAATTTTTTAATGATATTTTTGAGGGTGCGGTTGAACCATTCTACTAAACCGTCCGTTTGTGGGTGATATACACTGGTGCGGATCGGCTTAATCCCCAATAACCCATACAGTTCGCGTAGTGTTCGTGACATAAACGTAGTGCCTTGATCAGTCAGAATCTCTTTCGGGATTCCAACTCGGGAGATGACGCGGAAGAGTGCCTCTGCAATACTGCGTGCTGAGATATTGCGCAGAGGCACTGCTTCCGGGTATCGCGTTGCATAGTCCACTAGAACTAATATAAAGCGGTACCCTCGTGCTGACCGATCTAATGGCCCGACGAGATCCATCCCAATTCTTTCAAACGGGGTCTCGATTAACGGTAGAGGGCGCAATGGCGCTTTTTGAATGGCCGCTGGATTTACTAACTGGCATTCGCGGCATGCCGTACACCACCTACGGACATCGCCGCGAATCCCCGGCCAATAGAATTATTGGCCGGGGCAATCCCCGGCGAATTGGCGAATCCCCGGCCATTATTCGGGCTAGTGTTTTATCCTGCCCTAAGTGTCCAGCCATGGGATTAAAGTGAGCCGCCTGGAATACCAATTCCCGGCGGCTCTTTGGAATCAAAAGCTGCGTGACTCGCTCTTTAGTTTGAGTGTCCTGCGTCACTCGGTATAACCTATCCTTCATAATCGCGAAGTAGGGGAAGGATGGGGTGGCGTTCGGCGGGAGCGTTTGACCATCGATTACTCTCACTTGGTCAAACGCATGCCGCAGAGTCTCGTCTCGCGACTGCTCTAATGGGAAATCCGCGAGGGATTCCCCAATAGAGAGAGGAGGAGCCGGTGGCTCCTCACCCTGACGCGGAGATGACGTAGACGGCCCCGCGACAGCTGCTCCCGCCAAGACGACACCGGGACCTCCCCCTGTCAACTGGCAGGACCCACTCTCTACTAGGCGCGTCATTAAACCCCGAAATCCTGGCCAATCAGTCCCCAAAATTAACGAGTGGGTAAGGCGAGGATTAACCGCCGCCTTCACTATAAATTTTTCCCCTCTGAAAATAATATGGACCGACACCAAAGGGTAGCTGTGAACATCCCCGTGCACACACAAAACCTTCACCCCTTGTGCTCCCCCCAATGCCTCGTTTTGAACCAGGCTTTGGCGAATTGAGGTCTGATTACAACCAGAATCCACCAATGCCTGATATGTAGCCCCTTGGATACTCACCGGTATGCGATACGCTCCGGCCCGATCGAGGGCGGCCTCTGGCGCGTCGGGGATCCGAACCACCGCGCCCACTTCCATTGCTGTGCACTGCTGTTGAAGGTGGTCCGGTTCCCCGCAGCGCCAGCAAACCGGCCCGGGCTTCCCCTCTGCACCGGTGCTCTGGGGCTCACTCACCTGAGGTGGGGGAGAGACAGACACAGAAGGGAGAAACGGGAGGGCACCGCGGGTGCGGCGGGCCGGCAGGGGTGGTGCCGGCCCCCGCCTCCGCGGTGGGGGAATGGGGCGAGGACGGGACACAGAAGGAGGGGAGAGAGAGAGAGAAAGAGAAGAGGAGAGAAGAGATGTCGACATCTGCTGTCCTGCCGCCGAGACCGCCGCCAGATGATCCTCCGCCAGCTCGACTGCCTGATCCAGCGACGCCGGGCGGTGGCACTGGACCCACTCCGCGGCTCCTGCTGGTAAGCGGGCGATGAACTGTTCCAGTACCACCTGATCGACGATTCCCTCGGCGTCGCGATCTTCGGCCCTCAGCCACCGCCAGCAGGCGTCCCGGAGCTGCTGGCCGAACGCGAACGGGCTGCCGACTTCCTCCATCCGCAGCGCGCGGAAGCGCTGGCGCTGCTGCTCCGGCGTGCGCCCCACGCGCTGAAGGACAGCCCGGCGAAGGTCGTCGTAGGCCAGCCGGCGATCGGCGGGGAGCTGTAGTGCAGCCAGCTGCGCCTCTCCCGTCAGGAGGGGGAGGAGGCGCGCCGCGCGCTGCTCCATCGGCCACCCCGAGGCTTCAGCGACCTGCTCGAATAACGTGAAGAAAGCCTCGGGGTCATCCTGCGGGCCCATCTTAGTTAAGGTGAGGGGAGACGGGCCCGCGGCCGGAGCGCTGGTGGGCCCCGCCGACGCGAGGAGACGCCGGAACGCCTTGCGATCTTCTTGCTGGGCCAGCACCAGGGCATCGAAGCGCCGCTCTTGTTCCTTTCGGAGTGTGACGAGCGCCTGGTGCTGGCTTTGCTGAGCCGTGGCGAGGGCGTGGACCAGGTCGGTGAACGGGGAGGATTCCATGGGGCTGCTGGGTTGGTGCTCCATTTCCCGGGTTTCGGCACCACTGTAGCTTTCCCTAGGTGTGGGTGGAGCACAGAGGACGGCAGGACAGAGATCAGGTTCAACAAACAGTTTTATTGTTCCACTTTTCAGGGGACACAATAGGTTTAAGGCAGACACTCGCACACACGCACATCAGGTGTCTGGTTCGGGAGAGATCTCCTCTGCTCTCGCTCTCCCTCCCTAAATAGGGCGCGGTCCCTGGGAAGACACACAAACACAGGTTAATTGCTCTCAGGTGAAGTGAATCTGCCACTTACCTTCCCTGACTCCGCCCTCCTGTCACAGACCGGTGCTTGACCACGCCCCCGCTGCCACACTGGGTAAATGTAAAATGTAAATGTGTTAGACTTTGTTCCTTCATGTCATAGGCAAATACCGCATTGGCTCGAATATAAGACGGTGTTTTTGTTGTAAAAAAAAAATAGCTCTTAAAAAGGGGGGTCGTCTTAAAGGAACAGTCCACCGTACTTCCATAATGAAATATGCTCTTATCTGAATTGAGACGAGCTGCTCCATACCTCTCCGAGCTTTGCGCGACCTCCCAGTCAGTCAGACGCAGTCAGACGCGCTGTCACTCCTGTTAGCAATGTAGCTAGGCTCAGCATGGCCAATGGTATTTTTTGGGGCTGTAGTTAGATGCGACCAAACTCTTCCACATTTCTCCTGTTTACATAGGTTTATATGACCAGTGACATGAAACAAGTTCAGTTACACAAATTGAAACGTAATGCGCTGCCGAAGCGCGCAGAAGGTGTTAGTATGCCTGTCATTATAGTGCGGACTTTCCATAGCATAGAAAATCGCCACGTTTCAATTTGTGTAACTGAACTTTTTTCATATCACTGGTCATATAAACCTATGTAAACAAGAAAAACGTGGAAGAGTTTGGTCGCATCTAACTACAGCCCCAAAAAATACCATTGGCCATGCTGAGCCTAGCTACATTGCTAACAGGAGTGACAGCGCGTCTGACTGCGTCTGACTGACTGGGAGGTCGCGCAAAGCTCGGAGAGGTACGGAGCAGCTCGTCTCAATTCAGATAAGAGCATATTTCATTATGGAAGTACGGTGGACTGTTCCTTTAAATTCGCAGACTAGACAAAATGCCGCCAAAAACCATAGGCCCTATTTTACAACGAGTGTTTACACTTAAATTACTGAATCAGCTACCGTCCCTCACAGGGCAGACGACCTGGTGCGCTTTTGAAAAAGAGGAACATGCTCGTTCTGGATGCCTTCTGTGGCCATCTGACGGAGCCAGTAAAAACTGAAGTGGGCAAAATGAATGGCGATCTCGTGATCATTCCGGGGGGGATGACGAGCCAGCTGCAGGTTTTGGATGTTGTCGTCAACAAGCCATTCAAGGACAATCTTCGCAAGAGGTACACAGAGTGGCTCCTGTCAGGTAACCACGCACTAACACCGACTGGGAAAATTCAAAAGCCTGCGGTGCATCTGCTATGTGAATGGATCCTCCAAGCATGGGATTCAATTTCACCAGAGAGCATCAGTCATGGGTTTAAAAAATGCTGTATATCAAACGCACTGGATGGAAGTGAGGATGACATTGTGTGGGAGGGACTGGTGGAACATGAAAGTGAGGACAGTGAGAGTGAGCAAAGTGAGACTGAGGATCTCTGTGCTGAGTAGCTGTAATTTAGCAAACTACCCTTTCCATTGTTTCAGTTGTTTATTATTGTAAACCTTAATGTATTGTTTAATGCATTGTTTAAAGCATTTGCACTGTTCTGCAAATTTATTCCATATACCTGTAGGCTATGGGAAGTTATGCATCGACATTCTGAAGTTTATGAACTTTCAATCTAAACCTGACAAATTTGTTGAATTAATGCAATTTAAATGTTTTAATTTGGCTTGTCTAGTAGCCTGCAGTTTAGCCTCTTTTTTACTTCTATGAAAAGTGTTCACGGAAATGAGACTGAAATGACCTCTACTTAAATATGAAAAACAAAAGCCTCTAATTTTAAACAGAATTTTGAAGTAAATACGCTTTATATGAATGAACATTTGGTCTTCAAAAAACTTTTTCCCCAAAGATGAACTTGGAAAGGGGGGGGGGGGGGGGGGGTCGTCTTACATTCAGGGTCGTCTTATATTCGGGCCAATACGGTACAACATGCCTGGTGTACAGTGGTGCTTGAAAGTTTGTGAAGCCTTTAGAATTTTCTATATTTCTGCATAAATATGATCTAAAACATCTTCAGATTTTCACACAAGTCCTAAAAGGAGATAAAGAGAACCCAGTTAAACAAATGAGACAAAAATATTATACTTGGTCATTTATTTATTGAGGAAAATGATCCAATATTACATATCTGTGAGTGGCAAAAGTATGTGAACCTTTGCTTTCAGTATTTGGTGTGACCCCCTTGTCCCTGGTGCAAATCCTACACAGGATCCTGTAAGATCCTGTAGGATCCTGGTAGGATCTTATTTAGAAATGGGATCCTGAATAGGATCCTACATAGGAACAGGATCCTATTTAAGATCCTGAATAGGATCCTATGTAGAAATAGGATCCTGCACAGGATTACATTCCTATTTAAGATCCTAAGTAGAAATAGGATCCTATATAAGATCCTGTGCAGGATCCTAAATAGGATCCTAGAAGGAGCCAAAATCTTGGAAGTGATAGGATCTTGAACAGGATCCTGTATAAGATCTTGAAAAAGTATCAGGATCCTGTAAAAGATCCTAAGTAGGATCCTGAATAAGATCCTAGCTCATATGCTTCAGGATCCTAAGTAGGATCTTGTAGGATCTTAAACAAGATCTTGAGTGGGATCCTGAATAAGATCCTAACTCAAATGCTTCAGGATCCTGAGTATGATCTTGTAGGATCTTAAACAAGATCTTGAGTAGGATCCCGAATGAGATCCTAACTCGAATGCTTCAGGATCCTGAGTAGGATCTTGTAGGATCTTAAACAAGATCTTGAACAGAATCCTGAATAAGATCCTAACTCAATTGCAGCAGGATCCTGTGTAGGATCTTGTAGGATCTTAAACAAGATCTTGAACAGGATCCTAACTGGATACCAACAGGATCCTGGGTATGTTCTTGTAGGATCTTAACAAGATCCTAAGTAGGATCCTGAATAAGATCCTAACTGGATACCAACAGGATCCTGAGTAGGTTCTTGCCGAACGAATTCCCAATACTCTGATTCAGCAAATTCAGGGTAGCATGGAAACAAGGCTTGCTAGCCCTAAATTCTTGAATAGATAGTGCATTTAAAGTTTTTTTGCGAGGTTTTTTTAAACTTAAATAAATATCCTTCTGTACAAGAGCAGAAGAGGGCTCACACATACTATATGTGATTTAGGGTTTAAATATAGCTAAATATGATGACCTTTATTTCAACAAACCATAATAATGTGAATATGGAAGACAATTTTAACTATTCCATGATAATATTTCAGAGTTACAGTTTTCATTAGTTTGCTTGAATAAAGTTTCAAAGAGCAGTGTTCCATATTTATTCAACTATGAAACCTAGTACAATCAACAGCATGTTTGGTTGAAAAATAACCTTCATAATAATGTGATTCATCTAAAAGTATGCATACCCTGGTGGAAATCCTGGCCGGGATCCTACCAGGATCCTAGCAGAATCTTACCAGGATCCTAACCAGGATCTTGTACAGGATCTGAAATATAATCCTAAAGGATCTTGTCCAAGATCCTGTAGGATCCTGTACAAGATTCTGTAGGATATTGTAGGATCCTTCACAAAATCCTGTAGGATCTTACCAGGATCCTATAGGATCCTGTACAAGATCCTGATTAGGATCCTAAAGGATCTCCTCGCTTCAGGTCCTTCCACAACATTTCCATTGGATTAAGGTCAGGACTTTGACTTGGCCATTCCAAAACATTAACTTTATTCTTCTTTAACCATTCTTTGGTAGAACAACTTGTGTGCTTAGGGCCGTTGTCTTGCTGCATGACCCACCTTCTCTTGAGATTCAGTTCATGGACAGATGTCCTGATATTTTCCTTTAGAATTCGCTGGTATAATTCAGAATTCATTGTTCCATCAATGATGGCAAGCTGCCCTGGCCCAGATGCAGCAAAACAGGCCCAAACCATGACACTACCATCACCATGTTTCACAGATGGGATAAGGTTCTTATGCTGGAATGCAGTGTTTTCCTTTCTCCAAACATAATGCTTCTCATTTAAACCAAAAAGTTCTATTTTGGTCTCATCCATCCACAAAACATTTTTCCAATAGCCTTCTGGTTTGTCCATGTGATCTTTAGCAAACTGCAGACGAGCAGCAATCACTACGTTTACATGCACATCCAAATCGAGCTACTGTCAGTAATCGAGCAAAGGGTCCCAGCAGGGGTGCCAGAGAAATCCAATCCTACATGCACAGTGTTTAAATCGAGCTATTGTTCGAGCCACAGGTGGCGCTACACGCCCCATCGTGTTGGTACACTTCCGGTTGTCGTCATGAAGAAGAGCTATTCAAGAGTATAAACAAAGTGACTACAGGCGGAAATTAGCATGTACTGCTATAACCTGGTACAGACATCTGTCCTTACCACAAGGATAATGTTTAATTTGTACACTGTCCCTTTTAAAAATAAAATAAAATAAACTCTAAACTCTAAGAAGAGTGTTTGTAGTTTGTATGTACGAACAGAAGTGTTCCTAATAAAGTGGGCGGCTAAGGTGAAGTGTCATGCCGACCGAGGCTGTTGTGTTTCGTCACTCGTCACTTCCGGAAGGGGCAGTGCTGAAGTAAGTAGCTGGACTGCGTGGCTCGATAGGGTATACATGCACTAAGTAGCTCGGCAAAAATCGCATAATCTAGGTCGTGTAGCTGGATTGCGAGAAATCAAGTTCGATTCAATTTCAGCCTAGCTAAGGTGTTTACATGGCATTTAGAGCTTCGATTTCAGACGAGCTACGGCAGAAATTCGATTTTCTCTATGTGCATGTAAACGCACTGAATGTTCTTTTTGGAGACCAGTGGCTTTCTCCTTGCAACCCTGCCATGTACACCATTGTTGTTCAGTGTTCTCCTGATGGTGGACCCATGAACATTAACATTAGCCAATGTGAGAGAGGCCTTAAGTTGCTTAGAAGTTACCCTGGGGTCCTTTGTGACCGCGCCGACTATTACATGCTTTGCTCTTGGCGTGATCTTTGTTGGTCAACCACTCCTGGGTAGGGTAACAATGGTCTTGAATTTCCTCCATTTGTACACAGTCTGTCTGACTGTGGATTGGTGGAGTCCAAACTCTTTAGAGATGGTTTTGTAACCTTTTCCAGCCTGATGAGCATCAACAACACTTTTTCTGAGGTCCTCAGAAATCTCCTTTGTTCGTGCCATGATACACTTCCACAAACATGTGTTGTGAAGATCAGACTTTGATAGATCCCTGTTCTTTAAATAAAACAGGGTGCCCACTCACACCTGATTGTCATCCCATTGATTGAAAACACCTGACTCTAATTTCACCTTTAAATTAACTGCTAATCCTAGAGCTTCACATACTTTTGCCAGTCACAGATATGTAATATTAGATCATTTTCCTCAATAAATAAATGACCAAGTATAATATTTTTGTCTCATTTGTTTAACTGGGTTCTCTTTATCTACTTTTAGGACTTGTGCGAAAATCTGATGTTGTTTTAGGTCATATTTATGCAGAAATATAGAAAATTCTAAAGGGTTCACAAACTTTCAAGCACCACTGTACCTCACTTGCTGACCAAAATTTCCCCATGGGGACAATAAAGTTTCTAACTAACTAGCTGTAGGTATCATGCCGCCATTTTGTCTCTAAGAACTACAACTCCTAGTCCTCTTCCGCGTGACCTACGTCACGCGTGGGCGGGATCATCTACGTCAGTCCGCCATGCGCACATAAGTCCAGGCGGAAGCTCTGCTCTTTGTCTCTCGTGTCTGGATTTCAAGGAATCTAGATGCACAAAAGAGATGCTCTCCACCAAAAAGACGTCTTTTTCTTTCTTTCTTGCAAGATCCGTCACTCAGCGCGATTTTCTTTCTTACCCTTGGCCAAGGTAAACTCCAGAGTCGCGCGATCTTTAAACTCAACCTGAGTTACAACCGGTTTATTCGTATTAGAAGTGACGTCACGACTGCAACCCAGGCAGTTAAAAGTTAAGAAGCGATTGAATCCTTTTTAACTCAAAAGCGCTGTGCATCTTATTCTGATCAGAGACTTTTCCTCACGAACGCTGAAGTTCGGACCAAGAATCCTCTGCTTTCCACGGGAACCACCCAAGTGCTCCGCTGGACCAGAAAGTTCTCTACGCCTCCATCACGAGCGGCTCACGTGCTCCAACGGCGAGGCCCGAAACTACAACGGCGAATATTTCTGCATATCTTGCTAAAGGCAGGATTAAGTAAGATTTTGACATTTGGGCATAATTAAGATAGTCTTAGGAATTTAGCTTTATTGAAATAGTGTGAATTTAAACCCAGGTTTATCTGTTACACTGTTAAACACGCAGCGTGTTGAATTGTTCTGTTTTTGTTTTAATCTCAATTGTTTTAATAGACAGGCTGTGCATGCTTCTCTCTCTCTTATTCTTACTAACATTTTAATTTCATTATTATACATCTTGATCTCATCAAGATTTCAGTGGATTCAGTATGGTTATGAGCTAGTGGGTTAGCTACAGCTTCCCTTTGTCTGCTTAGCAACACAAAGCTAATCAAGGCCTACCATGTGCTCAGCAGGCCATCAGGCCTGATAAACCACACCTCAGCTAGAAATCCACAAGCTAGCTTTTTGTTCAGGCCATGTGGCCACTCACAAACACACCCTCCTTTGTCTTTAGCAACACGTGCTCAGTAGGCCTCACCAGGCCTAACAAACACATTTTAGCTAGGCCATAGGGCCTTTCACAAACACACTAGCAACACAAGGCTAATCTAGGCCTCCACCACGTGTAGTTAGCTACACGAGGCTAAACACATGGTCAAGTCCTTCCACACACACACACACACACACACACACAAGCACACATTAGCAACAGAGCTAATCCTTTGTTCTATTTACATAACATTCCTTTGTTTTAGCTAGCAACAAGCTAGGCCATACACACACACACACACACACACACACACACACACACCATATCATATTTGTATATATTGATTATCCATTTTTATCTTTGTTATAATAAATCCATTTATTATCAAAGCTGTGTGTATTCATCTTGTTGGTGTGAACAATATCTGAAGTCCCCAGTCTCTCAAAGAATTCAAAAAGGTGCATATAAGTTATGTAATATGGTAAGTGATCGTAATAATTTGGAAATATACCATAATCTAGCTGTTTGGTAATTTATCCAGGATTAATGGTATGATTCACTAAATGATTCATTGAACGATTCACTAAATAATTCACTAAATGATTCATTGAACGATTCACTAAATGATTCACTGAATGATTCACTTCAAATGAGACTGATTCTATGGTATGATTCAATTCAAATGAGTCAAAGTAAACGATTCAATGGGATTGATTCATTTTAATTATTAACCTTCAAATTTAATGAGACTGATTTAATGAGATTGATCACTTAATTTCAATAATTAACTGATTGCACCCACACTAGCCTTTGTTACTTTGGTCCCAGCTGTCTGCAGGTCATTCACTAGGTCCCCCCATGTGGTTCTAGGATTTTTGCTCACCATTCTTGTGATCATTTTGACCCCACGGGGTGAGATCTTGCGTGGAGCCCCAGATCGAGGGAGATTATCAGTGGTCTTGTATGTTTTCCATTTTCTAATAATTGCTCCCACAGTTGATTTCTTTATACCAAGCTGCTTACCTATTGCAGATTCAGTCTTCCCAGCCTGGTGCAGATCTACAATTTTGTTTCTGGTGTCCTTTGACAGCTCTTTGGTCTTGGCCATAGTGGAGTTTGGAGTGTGACTGTTTGAGGTTGTGGACAGGTGTCTTTTATACTGATAACGAGTTCAAACAGGTGCCATTAATACAGGTAACGCATGGAGGACAGAGGAGCCTCTTAAAGAAGAAGTTACAGGTCTGTGAGAGCCAGAAATCTTGCTTGTTTGTAGGTGACCAAATACTTATTTTACTGAGGAATTTACCAATTAATTCATTAAAAATCCTACAATGTGATTTCGTGGATTCTTTCCCCCCATTCTGTCTCTCATAGTTGAAGTGTACCTATGATGAAAATTACAGGCCTCTCTCATCTTTTTAAGTGGGAGAACTTGCACAATTGGTGGCTGACTAAATACTTTTTCGCCCCACTGTATATATATATACCGGGTGTTTCAAAATATTTCATATCATTTCATAATCTAATAACTTTGCCAATTCTTGTTCAGTTGACCTCAAATTTTAACTGCATATGTGGAAACAGGTCAAAATTTTATGTTTAATGTTTTTTGTTTTTATCTTTTTAGGTATAGAAATGCCATTCACTGGAAAAGAAAAGGTGTTTTGTGTGTTAGAGTACGCTTGAACACAGCCAAACAAGACTGTGCAGCGTGCATTTATGAGAGAATTCAATAAAAATGCACCAACTGCAATGCAGATTTGGACATGGCACAAAAAGTTCAAAGAGGAAGGCTGTCTGTGTGTGTCTATGTCTCAGACGGTGCACATATTGAAAATTTGTGAAATCGTTCATGGAATCCACATACCTTTTGAATTTCTCATTCAAATTTTTAGGAATAAATCTTATATTGCTCAACATTAAGCCCATTCAGTTTCATTTGCCTAGACTATGTAGCTTCTGGGATATTGGGATATTGACATCTCAAATAAAATATTTTTTTTTGAAACACCCTGTGTGTGTATATGTGTATATATATATATATATATATATATATATATATATATATATATATAGAGAGAGAGAGAGAGAGAGAGAGAGAGAGATGCTTTCAACATTCTGTTATTCTGGAAAATTTGTTTTCTCTCTCTCTCTCTCTGTGTGTGTGTGTGTGTGTGTGTGTGTGTGTGTGTGTGTGCGCACACAACTATTTGAAACCAGTCAGAAATCTATTAATAGTTGCATGTGAAATTCTCTGTGTAATATTTACAAGTCACCCCATATGTTTTGGTTGTACATCAGCTACATTGTCAGCTAAAAATGGTTATATTCCATCTCTTTGCTTATCTGTCACAAACCAGGCGCTGGAGTAAAAACAAATGGTGTCTTCGTCTAGGTCAACATGGCTGAAGTAGATATGGACAGCCACTTGGCACAAACTTCAAAGATGTCTTTTCTCCTACATTCTTACATTCAGCCCACACAGAGTCTCATCTCATCTCATTATCTCTAGTTGCTTTATCCTGTTCTACAGGGTCGCAGGCAAGCTGGAGCCTATCCCAGCTGACTACGGGCGAAAGGCGGGGTACACCCTGGACAAATCGCCAGGCCATCACAGGGCTGACACATAGACACAGACAACCATTCACACTCTCATTCACACCTGTGGTCAATTTAGAGTCACCAATTAACCTAACCTGCATGTCTTTGGACTGTGGGGGAAACCGGAGCACCCGGAGGAAACCCACGCAGACATGGAGAGAACATGCAAACTCCGCACAGAAAGGCCCTCGCCGGCCACGGGGCTCGAACCCGGACCCCTGGACCTTCTTGCTGTGAGGCGACAGCAATATATATATATATATATATATATATATATATATATATATATATAATATAATCAATTATAAATCAATTATAAAGTAAAGTATATTATCATATTGACATGAAACAGTAAAACAGGCTGTTACACTGTACAATAAAATTCTTACTCTGCATTACTTCCGATTAACCATCAGATGTGATTGTGTTATAAAATGGTTGGAAATTAGATTGTGGGGTGAGGTGTACAGGTGAAATATGATGTATTACAAGTATGAATTGAAATACGCTACAAGTATGAATGTGTGGTAGGTAGATTGTCGTGAAATAGTAACACACTGGCTGTAAAATTGTATAATAAAAGAGACATTTGGTGTCAGATTGTATAAATATAAAAATAATGCAGTCATAAAGTAGTGATGCAAGATATTTTGGCCTTATGTCAAGTCAGGGGCGGCACGGTGGTGTAGTGGTTAGCGCTGTCGCCTCACAGCAAGAAGGTCCTGGGTTCGAGCCCCGGGGCCGGCGAGGGCCTTTCTGTGTGGAGTTTGCATGTTCTCCCCGTGTCCGCGTGGGTTTCCTCCGGGTGCTCCGGTTTCCCCCACAGTCCAAAGACATGCAGGTTAGGTTAACTGGTGACTCTAAATTGACCGTAGGTGTGAATGTGAGTGTGAATGGTTGTCTGTGTCTATGTGTCAGCCCTGTGATGACCTGGCGACTTGTCCAGGGTGTACCCCGCCTTTTGCCCATAGTCAGCTGGGATAGGCTCCAGCTTGCCTGCGACCCTGTAGAAGGATAAAGCGGCTAGAGATGATGAGATGAGATGTCAAGTCAGGTTTATTTGTATAGTGCTTTTAACAACAGACATTGTCACAAAACAGTTTTACAGAAAATTAAAGGTCCCATGGCATGAAATGTTCACTTTCTGAGGTTTTTTAACGTTAAAATGAGTTCCTCTGACCTTCTTAAGTCACCCCAGTGGCTATAAATTTCATAATGTGTAAACCAAACTATGCCCAACATTTGAGAATGGCGCGTCAAAACGGCGCGTTGATAAGCTCTTCCCTTTACTACGTCAGCAAGGGAGATGATCCCCACGCTCCCCCCTCTGGATTCCCACCCACTGTATGGATTGCCCCGCCCAGTTGTAGTGAGGAGACCATAGAGGACACAACAACATTGCATCACCTAAGCGAGCGAAACATGGAAATTGCGCTGTACATGGATGTGACAACACAGAAAAGAGTCTGTTTTTACTGCCGACGGGAGAGCCCCTGAAGACGCAGTGGCTTAATTTTATTTACTTCAATAATACGCCGTCGAGTCTACCTAAGACGGTGTATGTTTGTCGGAAGCATTTTCCTGAGGAATGTTTCCACAACTTGGGACAGTACAGAGCAGGTTTTGCACATCAACTGTCACTGAAGCCTGGGTCCGTACCAAGCATCCCTGCCGCATCAGCAACAAACACCGAACAAGTAAGTGTATAACTGGTCGTTTTGCCGTGTTTTAAAATCGGTGTGTTAGCCTAGCAATGGCTACATTAGCTGTGCAGCTAACCGCTTCCTGCAGTTAGCCAGGTAATCTGCGCTACAAAACTAAAGAGCATGCAGCATGCTCTGTTAAAGGGGTACCAAATACAGTACCCCTTTATATACAGTTGCTGATGTGACAAAGTAACGTATTCTTAAGTATTCTATCAAATTTATATACTAGAAAACAACAAAATATCTTGGTAATTGTAAATATAATAGTCGGTACACTAAACGGCACAAGAGTCGCCATTTTTAAAAGACCGTGACGTCAGCCCTACCCACTGCACTAGGAGAGAAGCGTGTAATCATGGTGTCAGGCGCATCAAGTGAAAGTGACAGCTCTGTCGAATCATACAAAGAGATCCCGCAAGACACACTGCAAGCAGGCTATGGCTTAGAAGGGTACCAGTTTGAACCTAGGAGAGGTACTCTCGACTCCGGTGATGACGAAAGAAGAGAAGAAAGCTCGAACTCGCTTGGTGTTTTCCAGCGGAAACGAGTGAAAAGACACATCTGGAGGATCGTTATGCTTTCCATCGGTCCTGTTATTACACCCGAAAGCAACACACTATGGCATTGTGTAGCCGATCACTTACAATTCATCCTACTTTCCGATTCACACATGCTATTCCCAACCTCAATGAGCCAACACAACTGGGCACATACATATGTCATGAGTGTTACGCAGAGAAAATGAACGTGCATTCTGATTGGATAAAATTAATATCATGGCGGGCTGTTCAAACTGCGGAAATAGTTTGCTCGAACTACTTTCAAAACACTATAACTTTCCAACCTTAGAACAAAAAACTTTTGTAAGTCTTGAATAAGGTTCGTTAATGGGTGTCTTATTGTTATATTTATATATTGCCCTCTGTTCCCCTTTAAACTGAGTTTAGTCTGGAAATTGACTGTAACTTATGAGCTTATGTTTGACTATTGCTCCGCAATGCATGTCTTCTGTTGGATAAGCGATATGTTGCTGTAGTTGCTGCTTCTATCCTCTTTGGTTATGGAGTGCCTAGGGTATTATACGTTCATAAACTACCACTCTGAACACTCTCACTCTCTGTTCTCTGTGTCACGTTGAGTTTACGAAAGGAGTCCGAGGGAGAACGGGGTTTTGTCTTAGCAGCGAGTATGTGTGCGCGCAGCTTGGTCAAGCCCCTCCCCCTCCCCCCATGGCCCGCCCCCACCCTCTACCCTTCCCCGCCTCCTGCTTCTCATTAGCAAAACGACGCACTGGGAAAAGCGCTGAAATGGGGCTTTCTCCCAGGAGGCTATATTAACATGCCGAGGGTTCATTTCGAGAAAGGCTGTGGATATAACATCCGGAAGCCTCCACGAGCCCGTTTAAAGCATCAGCAAACCACCATGCCATGGGACCTTTAAAGACTTTTAAAATGAGCTAATTTTATCCCTAATTTATCCCTGATGAACAAGCCTATGGCGACAGTGGCAAGGAAAAACTCTCTCAGACGACATGAGGAAGAAACCTTGAGAGGAACCAGACTCAAAAGGGAACCCATCCTCATCTGGGTGATAACAGATTGCATGATTATAAATAACTTGCTTCTATAACAGTGTCCTATATAGCCACAAAGGACAACTGTGTAACCAGGAAAATACTTATAGTTTTAACAGGAAGCCTCTTTTGTTGAAGTTATCAACTGTTCATTGATGGAAACTTGAGTGCAAAACTATTCATGACAACTATAGTCCTCAGGTTATCATGTCAATTGTAGTCCTTAGCCATCATAGCAAAACTGTAAAGGCCTCTGCATGCTCTTGCGACAAGGCTTTCGCAGATAGCTTTTCGCAGACAGTTGTAATTTATCGTTGAGCGGGGAGTAATAGGCGTGCGCGATGTTATTCACCACCACAATGCAAGGGGGCGCGAAATCGCTAGGAGTAGTTGGTGGGTGTGGTTAGTGGAGTGTTTATCCTCCGGTTACTTATAATGACTAGAACTGGAGTCGTATAGATGTACGTACTTCCTCACTTCCTCGGTCAACCGCTCTTCGTGCTGCTCCATCTTCGCTCGTGTTTTTAAAAATGGCGGTAATGAAAACAAACCAAACCGGGAAAGTAGGGAAGCGGAAGTGCGTGTACAGCGGATGTAGAGTGGACCAGTCAGAGCCCTCTTGTCTGCGACACTGTCTGCGAGGCTTCTGCGGTGGTCACAATTTTTGGGAGGTGTGCGCAGAGCGTCTGCGAAGGTGGGGGGGCTACGCAGACGCTATCTGCGACACTATCTGCGAGGACTGCGTTGTCAGCATAAATTGGCCTTAAGTGTCCAGAGCCATTTTTTAAGTGCATCTTTTGACTGTCCATATGAGTCCATCCTCCACAGGCATAGGCGGTTTTAAACGGGGGCCAGGGGGGGCCAGTGCCCCTGTAAAATTGCTCCTGGCCCCTGTTGTGGCCCCTGTGCTGAACAGGTAACAAGATTTATTATTATTATTATTTTTTTTTTTTGATGTTTAATTGATTAAAATAGATACTACACTTGATCCTGCTCAAAATGCGGAGAAATGACCAAGATTTATTAATTTTGACGTGCGCTGGCTTGAAGATTGGAACTGACATGACGGAGTGTTCTACACAGACTCCTTAAAGCGCTACACGCACACTGTTACCTGCAGCAGAAAGACCCGCAGCAGCGCGAATTGCACTGTAAAAAAAATATTTGTTGTTTTAACTTAAAAAAGTTAGTGCAAGGGCTGCCTTAAAATTTTGAGTTCACTGGAATTCACATAGTAAGTTAAATTGTTGTGAACTTACTATATTAATTTTCAGTGAACTCAAAATTTTAAGGCAGCCCTTAAGGCAACCCTTGCACTAACTTTAAGTTAAAACAACAAATTTTTTTTTACAGTGTGTAAACTTCGGACGTGAGAGATTGCAGCCCTGCAAGGACTAGGCTACTGCAAAGAGGCGAAGGTAAGGAAAATTATTCAATTTCGTAACGTCAGTGTTTGCACATATCCATGTTTTACTGTTGTTGTTCACTACAATAATAAATCCGTTTTATTGCGCTTTCTTAAAAGTGCGTTGCACAGCAATAAGTAGCCTAACTTAATATTTTTGGGAAATGGGTAAAATAACCGACAGTGTTTAACCTTCTTGTAAAACTTGAATGGCCTTTTGATATGTAGAGGCAACATTCCTCTCCGTTTACTTTTTAGTACAGACCTACTGTAGGCTATCATCATGGAAAGAAGCAAGAAGGAGATTATGTCCTTTTTTGTCCCTGTTGGCAAAAAGCAACATAGAGAGAGTAAGGAAGATGAAGATTATGAAAGAGGAGAGAGAGCCAGAGGTGGAGAGAGAGCCAGAGGTGGTGGTTGGAGAGGTGGAAAGTGAGGCATCTGAAAGGCAATCTGAGAGTGAGGATGAAGACATTCAGGATCAGATTAAGGGACAGAATGAGGGACAACCCAACAAGTCATTGGGACAACCAGATTCACCATGCATATCAAGTACAGCACCATCAGGTTTGTGATGTTGAATAAATGTATGTGTGTGAGCAGTGTCGACCTACAATTCATAAAGCCTACCCTGAAAGTGTGAAGTCTGAATAATAATTAATAAATCTCATCATCTCTAGCCGCTTTATCCTTCTACAGGGTCGCAGGCAAGCTGGAGCCTATCCCAGCTGACTACGGGCGAAAGGCGGGGTACACCCTGGACAAGTCGCCAGGCCATCACAGGGCTGACACATAGACACAGACAACCATTCACACTCACATTCACACCTACGGTCAATTTAGAGTCACCAGTTAACCTAACCTGCATGTCTTTGGACTGTGGGGGAAACCGGAGCACCCGGAGGAAACCCACGCGGACACGGGGAGAACATGCAAACTCCACACAGAAAGGCCCTCGCCGGCCCCGGGGCTCGAACCCAGGACCTTCTTGCTGTGAGGCGACAGCGCTAACCACTACACCACCGTGCCGCCAATTAATAAATATAAAATACAAATAATAGATATAATAATAAATGAATAATGATAAATAAATGTTGTTCTCAGTCGCACTCTCATATTTACTGTATTCACCTTTCTCCAGATATCAGCAAGTGCAGACAACACTCCAGTGCAGCCACGTCTGAAGAAAAGGTTCATTGTATGCAAAAATAGAAATCTTATTTTACAAAAAAGAGAAACATGGTTTTAAGATTTACTGAGCACAATTTATTTTATGTTTAGGCTATTGAGACAGAATGTTTATCTCATTGTATTTATGCTCAATGTATTTTGTTTTGGTTTTAAATAAACTAAACAAAACATTTTGAACGCTTAAATATTGCCATGTTTTGCCCATATGTGCCCCCCTGAAAAAACACTGGCCCCACCTCGGCCCCCCTAGTAATTTTGGTCTAGAACCGCCACTGTCCACAGGAGTGATGTGATGAGACTCCCTTCAGAAGTAGGGTATCAGGATGGATCAGGCAGGTCTGAGGAGTAGAAGAGGTCAGCATCACTGGTGTTTCAGGATCAACATGTAACTCGACAGAGACAGACAGACAGACAGACAGACAGACAGACAGACAGAGGGAGAGACAGGGAGGACCACAGGTTGTTTATGCCTGGTGTCACCTAATGGGTAAGAACAGTATACATTTTGCACATATGACAGCATAACTAAAAGGGACAGCCAGAAGACAACACAGACATGAGGGAGCTCTGGGACATAAAGCAGCCAGCCACTCCACCATCAACAAACCCAAGTGATTGTGTAAGAGCGGGAAGGAGACAGCATCCATACATCCCAGTTTACCAAAACACTCTATGCCTGAGGACCCTACAGATCTACTCCTTTACCTAATAAAAACTATTAACAAAATGCTTGACTAAAAAGATATGTTTATATACAAGAAGCCAAGATCAAAAAGTGAATTATCCAAAAATGTGCAATATTGCAAGGTTCAGTAAATGCAGTATGATTGTGTGTGGAGGATTTTAGGGATTGTGGAGATCTGAGCCCAGTTTCTGTGCGATGATTGTGTTGAATGCTGAACTTAAGTCAATAAACAGCATTCTGACATAACTGCCCTTTTTATCCAGGTGTCAGAGAATCAGGTGGAGGGCAGTTGAAATGGCATCGTGTGTGGTGTGGTTTCAGTGGTAAAATGGTCAGAATGTAAACAGGCTGTGTTGGTGGTGGGGTCTGTCCATGATGATATAGTGGGTTCTCCTGGTTACCATGGTGGCATAAATGTCCTCCAGTGCTGGGAAGGCTGCTCCTGAGATGGCTTGAGTAGTTCTAACCACTCGCTGAAGAGCCCTGTGGTCTTGAGCACAGCAACTTCCAACGTTTGAGATTTGTAACTAGTAATTTGGAGGTCTGAGTTAAAAAAATAAAAATAAAACATTACTCAACCCCTTGGATGACTTCAGTCCTTCACACCTTCACATGGCATTGGATTTCTTATAGACATAGACAACCTTTATTGTCATTCAGTATGCAACAAGTGTACACAGAACAAAATTTCGCTGCAATTTGGCTTAGCACGAAATTACATATAAAAGAATATTAAAATATGCAGCAGCTAAAATATTATAAAGTGCAGAAGTATAAAGTGTACCTTGATTGAGTCACAAATTAATTGTGCCTAGGAAAAGTGAAGAAAGAAAGAAAAAAGAAAGGACTGAAGAGCTTTAGTGACTGACAGTTAATGTTTCTTTCATTATCTCTCTTGTTTGAATTCATTTGTTTGATGCTGGTTGACTCATCTCACCAGGGGGAGCGCAGAGTATTTCCTGTCCCTCCTACTCTATTCACATCATCTCTCTCTCTCTCTCTCTCTCTCTCTCTCTCTCTCTCTCTCTCTCTCTCACACACACACACCACTTTTAAGATAGTGTTGTAACAGTACACCTCTCCTGACGCCTTGTTTGGAGAGGACATCTGGAAAAGAACTCATTTAACTGTTGAGTGCGCACCAGTCCCTTTGTGCATTACACAGATAAGAAAGGGAATTGATCGACACAAACGGAAGAAAAACTTACACAATGAGAACATCACTTTTCATCTTCATCTTAATGATGTGGCAGTGTGATTGTTTGCGCTTTGTGTGTCCAGAGATGTGCCGCTGCTCCATCAAGACCATCAGCTGCAACAGTGGAACTGAAGCCATGGCACAGAAACAGCGTGGCACATTCAGCAGACTGTAAGTAAAAAACATGATGTGAATATTATGAGGACATACAGTATGTATATGCATGATGTCTCTTCAGTGAGCTAGAGCTCTCATCTCAGACACATGAGCAATGGATCAGGTAAATAATCATTATTAAAACATTGTGAAAGTTTAAAAAATGAAGAAAGTCTTCACATAAACCTAGATGTTGGAGATGAAGTTACCTTGAATGTTCTATACTGTGTTGACCTTAAAGTTATGTCACCTTATTCAAGTGAGATAAAATACTTTAGAACAAAACTTTGTTGCATGCAACACTGAATTAATAAACCATATGTCTTTAATTGTGACTTGTAAACAAGCAAAAACATTGGGGGGAAAAAACCAAACCAAACATTTCATTATACAAAAATGCAGTCTTGTAATTATCCATAACATATTTAAATAATATTGGCTGGTGTTGAGTGGTATATCTGATATATTCCATTCAGCTAGCATGATATTGAACGAGTTGAAGATGAGTAGATGAATGGAATATATTTGATATACCTTGGAAAAAAAGCCAGCCAACATTATTATTATTCTACGTACAAATTCCTTTAGGGTGTTCAGCGCATCTTTCTCTTTCAAAATTCTTTCAAAATCTTCCATATTTAACAAAGCAAACCTGGCAGCTATGTTTGTTTACAAATTGTCACAGTCGCTCGCTAGTGTGGAAGTTTTACGTCTCCGACATGTGATGTCATGTTGTCTTGACAACCATGCAATATTGTAAACATTCAATGCTCATTCTTCATTGGGTCGAGTGACGTAATACACATAGGATAAGCAATATGCTAAAAATATTGCGTGCTATCAAACCAAATGAATGAAACCTGTAGGAAAGGAATAGAATACATGTTTTTATTCCATTGAAAAAGTGTCCTGTATGTATAATAATTTAGTGTATTGTAGCCTATATGCCATAAATATGTCAGGGACTCAGTCTGACCCACTCCATTATTTTGACCTTTTCTTTTACAAAACAACTATTGCTTCTTCTCAAACATCAGACAATTACAATTGTCTAAGCAACAGTTATTTTTATTATACATATGATACAGGTATTTAAAAAAAATCTGAGTATCCAATCACGATATTCTCACACTAATAAAAGTTAACTCTCTGTAAAATTTTATTGATAATAGTGACATGATGCTCTACATGGCAAAAAACAAAACAAAACGAAAAACACAAGCAACCCCCCCCCCCCCCCCCAAAAAAAAAAAGCAAATGGGAATGTCTTGAATATAGTCAAACTGATCAGGTAGTTTCTATCATCAGATTACAGCAAAGCAAAATACATATAAGATTATTAAATCTATTTCTAGACTTGTGTGTGTGTGTGTGTGTGTGTGTGTGTGTGTGTGTGTGTGTGTGTGTGTGTGTGTTTACTAATTTCAAGGTTTGACTTTTCTTATTCTGTTTCTACTTCTTTTTCTAAGTAAAGCAAAATTGTCTGCCAATAGAACAGGACAATTTCAAGCTTAAATGTATAGAAATAGGTTTAATAATCTTATATTTGTGGGTTTTTTACATATAATATGAAATGCTCAATAAATTTGACTATAATCATAATTTTTTCAATTGCTAAGAAGTCATTTTTTGTAGTGTGTCAATATCACACATTTTCATATCATAAAATGATCAGTAGCCTAATTCAGATAAAAAAAAAAGTCAGATCTGACTTGATATTGATGCAGTGTGTCAGAACAGTATCCTTGATATGCAGTATCACTTGGTTTCATACATTCCTACTTGTAATTGCTCCCCAAGGGAAATTTTGCATTCTTGGACATAAGTAACTTGGTACATGATCCATATGTTTGTTTCCACCATAGAATCATGAATACAATTGCCATTGTCTTATATGAAAATACTACTACCTAATTTATGTTACCCAAGATTGCCTAAAATACTTGATGTCTTGTCCCATTCCAATATTTACATCTTACCTTTGCTGTAGCTCATCCTCTCCTATTATTTTCTTATACATACAAATACCAAAGACATTACAAAGACATGTTTATGTTAAATGGTGAAAGAAATGGTAGACATTTTTAAATATTTTGTGATACAACCCCAAATCAGAAAAGTTTAGGATGGTATATGGAAATTGAAATTAAAACTGAAAACAATTATTTTTAAATTATCTTTGACCTGTATTGCACTCAGAACAATACAACAGCACATTATTTGATGTTTTACCTCATGAATTTTACTGGTTCTTTTTTTCTCAAAAAACAGTTCAATTTTGATTCTTGCAACACATTTCAAATAAGTTGGGACAGTAAAGCATTTGCCACTTTATAATGTGATCATTCCTTCTCATGACACTTAAAAGATGTTTAGGGACTGAAAACACCAAGTAATGAAGTGTTTCAGGGGTTATTTTGTCTCATTTAGACCTTAAGACTTTTGTCTTTAGGTGTGTGACGGTACAGGGCCGTTGTCATTTTTAATTTCAAAATTTGCCACACATTCTCTATTGGGGACAGAGGGGACAGACACCCTCTTCTTCCACAGCCATGCCTTTGTAATGTGTTCAGAATGTGGTTTTGCATTTGACTTGTTGAAATATCCCTGGGAAAGATGTTGTCTTGAAGGCAGCATATGCTGCTAAAATCTCAGTGTACTTTTCTGCATTAATGCTCCATCACAGAAGTGTAAGTTATCTTGGCCAAGGACACTGACACAACCCCATACCATGACAGACCCTGGCTTTTGGACTTGTTGCTGGTAACAGTCTGGATGGTCGTTTTCATCTTTGGTCCTGAGCACATAGTGTTCATTTCTTACAAAAAGACCTGGAATACTGATTCATCTAACAATACACATTTCCACTGTGTGAGGGTCCATCCCAGATGCCTCCGAGCCTGGAGAAGTCAACGACACTTCTGTACACAGTTAATATAAGTATTCCTTTTTTTTCAGTAAAGTTTTAACTGGCATTTGTGGATATAACTCTGTATTGTAGTGCTTGACAAAGGTTTACCAAAGTAATCCTGAGCCCATGTGGTTATATCAGCTATAGATGAATGATGGTTCTTGATGAAGTACCATCTGAGGCAGATCATGGGTATTCAGCTGAGTCATTTGTTGACAAACTGGAGATCCTCAGCCCATCTTTGTTCCTCAAAGAAGGTCTACATAGAAATAGCTACATAGAAATACACGTGTGTGTGTGTGTGTGTGTGTGTGTGTGTGTGTGTGTGTGTGTGTGTGTGTGTAATAGAAAGATAGGAGGAACACAGTGAAACCTCATGGGCACTGAACAGTCCTTCATGTTAGTACTAGTCTTTCATGCTAGTGCTGTGAGAACACAATCATCCCAATAAGAATTAAAGGAGCTGTGTGTTACCTGCATATATCTCAGTTTGAGTGCCAGCTCTTTTGACAGGATTTCTTTATCACACGTCCTGAACAGTAAGCCTACTGCAATGGCCAGAATATCAGCACAATGTAGTATCACACAATATTAACCTCATATTACTGGCTGGAAATCTGGCTTCATCATTTCAACACACAATACCTCAAAAAATGTAATAATGTTGTGAAACTCTAATCATTATGGTCGGCAATATCAGCTTAAAATAGTTCTTCATGCAGTTTGTTCATCTCAGTATAAATCTATAGCATGTACCAAACAGAATTACACAATGATGCCTGCATTTATTTTTGTACAGTGGTTTGAAATTGGTTTAGCCCTGTTTGTTAGCATGTCTGAAGTTTGGGTTTGTTGCTTTTCATGTGGGAGGTTCTTTTTTGCTGTTATGGCTTTTATTTCAACAGAATTATATTAATGACAGTAGCCAACATTTCTTGTTGTCAATCTGGCAACTTCTGTAATCCGTTACCATCCTGGAGCACCTTTTTAAGGTGCCATGTGTTGCAGGAACCGCTCACTTTTGGTTCTTGCTAGCTTTGAAATTATATTTCTACCCACTCTCTCCTTTTAGAAAAAAGCCTCATATGTGTGTTAATATTACTTGCTACTTTTCCTTTTGTGGAGGGCCAGTAAGGGAGTTGTGGTCATGTGAGGGGGGAAAAAAGTATCTGGAGGAGAGAGGTCAAGTTGTTTTGCCAAAACTGAATATATTTCTGGTTGGCATCAGGATCTAGCTTGTTAGTGAAGTAAAAAAAGGTAGTGACTGGTGAGAGTGAGGAATGTATGTGCTTCATGTCCTTGAGGTTTTAAATCATCTCCTCTCTCTGTTAGACCCAAAACCTTGAGCCTTGATAAGAGTCAGTCAAGGGCATCAGACAAATCAATGACACACATAAATGAGTACACTCACTTCTTCCAGCTTGTCCCAGTTATGTATGTGGGGTTGCTGCCATGTGGACCCTATTGATCCACGTCAGACACAGGGAGAACATGCAAACTCCACACAGAAAGGCCTCCACCAGCCACTGGGCTCAAACCCAGAACCTTCTTGAAACACAGTTTTATGCCAGATGCCCTTCTTGCCACAACCCTCCCATTTCCAGGCTTGGGAAGCAACCACTCACCTTCAGACCTATGGACAATTTAGAGTAGCCAGTTAACCTAACTGCATGTCTTTGGAGGAAACCCACACAGACACAGGGAGAACATGCAAACTCCACACAGAAAGGCCGCCGCCAGCCACTGGGTTCAAACCCAGAACCTTCTTGCTGTGAGGCAACAGTGCTAACCACTGGACCACCGTGCCGCCTCAACGCAGAAATGAGTACAACACGCAAAATTTATAATAGACATAGAAAAACTTCTGCGGCTGAACGCTAAGAAGCATGGTCACTTTTGAGTGTAGACATTGTGTTATATGTGTGTATTCATAAAATCCATCAAATCTCTTTCCATCATCAAATATGCATGGTGTGGTAAGTTAAAATGAGGATAACACCAATTAATTACTTACTGTAACCCAAACCAAATACATGACAAGGGTAGATTCTCTCAATGTGATAAAGAACACTCTCCATATGCAATAAAAAAGTGGGTTAAAGGGGTACTTGCAAGCTCAGGCTACTTGCAGGCTCCTTGTTAATGTTTTGTCTATTTTTTGTTGACTTCTGTCCTGGGGCACAGTGGTACAGCAGGTAGTGTTGCCGCCTCAAGCGCTCCAGGGTCCCTGGCTCAATCATGATTTCAGGTTATTAGTTTTGTATAATCTCCCCATGTCTGTGTAGGTTTCCTCTGCCCATAGGTGTGAGCGAATATGGTGCCCTGCGATGAACTAGCTCCGATGGAAAGACTGTAAACCTAGTGTGACTCTGACCAGCAAGAATGACTGAATGAATAACTCTCACTTGGTGCTTGGTTGGGGTCTTTTTCTTTTTGGATTCTCCATCCTATTTCATTTCACCTCCTGCCTCCTCTGCTCTGTATTTGTTCTACTACTAGCAAACAGAAATTTAACTTTTATTTTTACATTGTTAAATAAAAAAGATGTTTAAAGGTAAAAATGGAATGAAAACCTGCATTTACATCCATCTGTCCACTTCATGGCACAAGGTGCCAATTTTAGGGCTCATCCTGATAAGTGATAACTCCTATATACAGTACCAGTCAAATGTTTGGACACACTTGCTCATTACTAAGAATGAGTAAGTGTGTCCAAACTTTTGACTGGTATTATACATACACAGACAAGGGGACAGATTAAAAGAAAAACCAAAACAAAGGAATGGAACAACATTTTTGGTGATAGAGAGCACTATCTAACATGTCATGTCATATTATTTAACTCACTTCCTGCACATGTTGTTGGCTTAAATATATTATTTCTAGTCACATGGTTGCATCCTACATAGCCACACAGATTTTTTTAAATGCATCTGAAACCTTGATTTAATCTGAAAATTCTGCATTCTCAGAATACATCAGTACAAAGGTCATAATACAGCACTGATGAGAGGCTGAAGGGCCTTGCTCAGGGGCCCAACAGTGGCACCACTGGGGATTGAACTCACAACCCTTAATTAGTAGCCTAGAGTCTTTAACCACTACACCACCTACTAAAACAAATCATCTACAGACTGTAATGAAGCAGCCAATCATCTGATTCTCAGCATGCCAAATACACTGTGTGCACAATTATTAGGCAAGTTGTATTCCTGATGATTAATTTTATCGTTGAACAAATACAGTGCTCTCAGTCAATCCAAATTGTTAATAAACCTAAAACCAGAATGATTAACAAAGGAAAGGGGAGTTTAGGCCTTCTCAGGGGAATATATAAGTGTGCAGAATTATTAGGCAACTAAATGAAAAGCTTAAAGTTTCCCATCTCACTTGTTTATTTTAATTTTCAGTGTAACAAATAAACAACTCAGAATTAACAAATAAACACTTCTAGCATTTCAAAAATATTCAGTGACCAATATAGCCACCCTTCTTTTCAATAACTGCCATGAGCCTTCCATCCAGTCTGTTAGTTTTTTGATTTGTTGACGATCAACTTTTTGTGCAGGAGCAACCATGGCCTCCCAAATGCTATTCAGAGTGGTGTATTGTCTTCCCTCGCTGTAAATCTCATGCTTAAGAAGGGGCCACAAGTACTCAATAGGGTTTAAGTCAGGTGAGGAAGGGGGCCATGTCATTACTTTGTCATCTTTAAGGCCTTTGTGGGCTCGCCAAGCAGTGGAGTACTTGGGTGCATGTCATCACATGCACCCAAGTACTCCACTGCTTGGCGAGCCCACAAAGGCCTTATTTATATACACAAAGTGCATTGTTCTGCATAACAATCATGGCCTTCTTGAATGATGCAGACTTCTTCCCATACCACTGCTTGAAGAATGTATCTTTTAGAAACTGGCAGTAGGTTTGGAAGTTGATGTTAAGTCCATCTTCAACCTGAAATGGTCAAACTAGCTCATCCTTAATAATAGCAGCCCATGCCATTACCCCTCCACCACCTTGCTGGTGTCTGAGTCAAAGTGCCCTGTGTCCATTAGTTATCCAGCTATGGGCCCATCCATCTGGTCTATCCAGAGTCACTCTCATTTCATCCGTCCATAAAACCTTTGGAAAATCTGTCTTCAGATATTTCTTGGCCCAATCTTGACATTTCAACTTGTGAGTCTTGTTTAGTGGTGGTCGTGTTTCAGCCTTCCTTACCTTGGCCATGTCTCTGAGCACCGAACACCTTGTCCTTCTGGACACTCCAGGTCGGTTGCAGTTCTAGAATATTGTGGCACTGGAGGATAATGGGTTCCTGGTAGCTTCATGTTTAATCCTTCTCAAGTCTTTTGCGGTTAATTTGTGTCTTTTCTTCTCCACACATTTTTTGCGACCCTGTTGACTATTTGCAACAAAACGTTTGATTGTTCTGTGCTCACATTTCTATAGCTTAGCTATTTCAAGAGTGCTGCATCCCTCTGATAGGCATTTTACAATTTTTGTCTTTTCAGTGTCTGTTAAATCTCTTTTTTGGCCCATTTTGCCTGAGATAAAGAAGCTGCCTAATAATTATGCACACCTTAATATAGGGTATTAATGACTTTAGGTCACACCCTCCCTCATTACACAAATAAATACCACCTGAGAATGCTTAAATCCAATTAGCATTCAAGTGTATCTAGCTTGCGGTTGGAAAACATGCATAGAAATAATGGTAGGGTCAGAGTACTCACTTGCCTAATAATTGTGCACACAGTGTAGATTATCTGCAAAACATCAGCATCCACAAGCAGTCAACATGTTGTTGGCAGTTATCTCAGAGGTTGTCGATAGTCCATAGATTAGTTGAGTGTTTGTAGAGTATATACAGTGGACTATCCAAATCAAGTGCAACCTAAAATGCCATCAGCATATGTCATTGTGAAAATTTGTTTTCTCATTTTCAGTTTTATACTATTTTATACTGTTGTGAATATATTATTTATACAGTACTGTGCAAGTCTTAGGCACCCTGTTTTGTTTTGTTTTTCATACAAACTTTGTTATAGATTTCTATTTTATGAATTCTACATTATGGAGTCAGTACAAAAACATTTTAGAGTTCCAAATATTTGTTTTCCATTAAATGTTACAGAAAAAAAGTTTGTATCTGAGCAGCATATTACATAAGAGAGCACTTTTCAGATTAAAAAAAAAACATAATGAAGGCTACTGGGTTTTGGTGCAACATTAAGAAGCAAGTGTGACAATCAAAGTGTCCAGAAGAACTGTGGCTGGTTCTGCAAGATGCTCAGTAAAACCTACAGCTCATTTCCTTATCAAACTGCACTCACTGTACCTGAGACTACTATTTTTTTTTTAAGCAAAGGGTCACCTCACACCAAATATTGACTTTGTTTCATTTATTATGGCTTATTGCTGTTTACAGTATATAGTATTTTTATTTTTAATGTTCAAACATTTCATTTAATTATTTTTAAGCCATTTTTGATCTACAGCATTTCTTGACATGTGCCTAAGACTTTTGCACAGGACTGTATACTTTTAGTATTATCTGTTAGCATTATATAAACTAAGGACAAATAATATGTATATTCAAAAGATCAAATCTATTTCACATTTTAAACTGCATGATATTTGATTCCTGTGACTGTAATGTGATTGTAGGTTAATATGCTTATACACTGCAGTGTTGTATGAAGTATTGAATCATCCCATTCTTTTTAGTACTACAAGGTCACAAATCATTCAGTAATGGACATTTCAGGTCTGTATTTAAATCAGCTATGCTGCCAATGCGTTATGCATCTTGACAAATTGTACTCTTATGGAATTCATAGATAAGCATCCCTCATAAAGCTTGGGAACCAAATGGTGCTCTCATTCATTCATTCATCTTCAGTAATCGCTGTATCCTGGTCAGGGTCAAGGTGGATCCAGAGCCTATCCCTGGAACACTGCGTGCCAGATGGGAATAAACCCTGAACAGGATACCAGTCCATTGCAAGGTACCAGGCACGCTCGCATCACACACTCACATTTAGGGGCAATTAGTGTAGCCAGAGAAGCCAGAAGAAATTCGTGTGAAAATGGAGAGATTATGCAAATCAACATAATCTATTTTGTATTTGTTTTCATGTGATAGAAAAGAGTGATTTTAATTTTGTCATAGGATCATTTTGGTATTGGGCAATGTGACACTTGATATCAGTACTGAAGTATTAAATAAAATATCAGTACTCAATGAAGTGATGGTATTGCTACTATAGTATGTTATGCGTGTGGTTCAATCACATTCTCTGCTCTGTTCTAATACAATGAGCAAGTGAGCTCTTGTGAGACAGAACCACTCAGTACATGAGAGCTGGGGAGATTCTTTAAAGTAGTTTCAGTGCTCTTATAACTCTTTTAGTGAGTTATTATTGTCCTGAAACAAAAGTGATTTTGATAAGAATAGACACAGAGTGTTTCTTCTGTTTCCTGATGTTTACTGTTAATGCATTTTGTTTCATGGCATTTTCTGGCCTTTTTTTTTTGTTTGTTTGTCTGAAACATTGGTGATATTGTTTGGGCTATGTGTGTCTAAGATTTGCCAATACACAAATCTCTGCCACAGCCATGAAATATTATATAAAGATCCAATATATTATCAGTGTTAGTGAGACTGAAGACCTTGTCCAAGTAGCTCTTATCAACTTGGCTGATCCTTTGCTGACTCATACTTCCTTGAGGCTCGTTTATAAAACACTGTGTAAAACGGTTTTCCCATAACGTTGCACTTTAGGGCTAAAGAGCAAGTTTAAAGATGCTCTTAAAGGTAAACTGCCTTTCAGATTTTTCAAGCTTAGGTCATAAAAATAATTTTCCCTGACACCCAATTATTTTTGTTTAGTGGACCGAAAGCTACTGAATTCGAATCACAGACTTCCAATTTTATTTTTTTTTTAAATAGAACAATCTCTGGTATTTTTTCCTGCTTCACCACGATCAAGATACTACATCATGCATCAAGTGATGGGCTTTCCCCGTTCGTGCAAGGCTTTGCGGGATACAAATTTGAAACAGGAGAGGAAAATGGAGGACATGAATAAAATGTGAAAGACTGACTACAGTAATGGAAAGTGAGAAGAAAAGACATTATGTTGCAAAAGAAAGGAAACGCAGGACCAAACTAATAAATATCAGCGGTCAGCAAGCACCTCGGTGTGATCAGCTGTTCATTTAGTGACAGAATGATGTAACTGTCAATGCAAGGTCAAGGTAAACCTGTAGATGGCAGTAATGCAATACAGTATGCCAGCTGCTGTAATACCCAAAAGATGAAGGAAAAGAAGAAGAAGCAGGTAAACCTGCGTATGCACACACTAGATTTCTTCTGTCTGCTTGACTGCGTGAAGTGAGCAATTTCATGTATATGATTTGCTAGGGAATCCCCTCAAATTAAATATTTAAATTAAATAAGTTTAAATATTTAATTTGAGGGGATAAATAAATTAAATAAATCCCCAGCCACAGAATGGCCTGTTTTGTTTTGTTGAGATATTGCAGAAATAAACATACAGTATATCACAATGACCAAATTTCAGAGGGAACTAAATTTCACCGATTTTATGAAATCTAAAGGCCGTATAGCTTGAAACAACGAACGTTGTCTCTGTAAGTGGTTTTCCCAAACTCATTCGTAAGAAAGACTCTTAAGAGCAACTTTGCTAAGAGGTTCTTTGCAGCGCACATGCTCGCATTAGTAATTTGGTGAAATGAGTGTTTTCCTGGGAACGAATGTTTACATAGAAACGAGTGTTTTATGGCAATCAAACGAGTGTTTTATGGCAAAAATATGGCACTTATATTTTTCATATGAACTACAACCATGACCTATTTTCCAATATCCTCACTCGTGAGGAAATCTATGAATTGTTTTGATAAATTTTGGTACTTTTTGTTTGTGAATGTGTCTATATAATAAAAAGAACATTACACATTGGCTTGAAGATATGAAGTTTATCTTGTGTTGAAATATTCGTAGTCTTCAAACAAAATACATCGTGGATCTGAGTGACACATTTAAGTAATATTGGCTGGCTTTGAGTGGTATATCAGATTCCATTCAGCTAGCATGATATTGAATGAGTCGAAGACGAGTTCAGTATCATGCTAGCTGAATGGAATATATCTGATAGACCACAAAAAAAGCCAGCCAGTATTATCATACATACAGACTCTCTTCTTATCAGCATTATCGAAGGCCAGTGCTAGCTTACCCGCAACTCGGTGCTTCTAGCGCTGCAGTCCAGTTACCTTCCAGCCAGTGTAGCATTCAGCAGTCGTGTTAGTGAAGGCCAACGCTAGTGCAGTTAAATCAGTGCTATCAAGAGCTCATAACACAGGCAACTGACTGAGAGACTAAGATTTCTGTCTTCCCCACATTCTCGCCACAGTATTTTTCACTCATCCTTAAGTATTCATTTCCTTATGTAATTTACTTAGTTACTTTTAAAATCAACAACAACACACAACAGCAGCCAAAATTCTCTCAAAATCTTTCATTTTTAACAAAGCAAACCTGGTGGCCATGTTTTTGGGTTTTTTTTACAAATTGTCACAGACGCTCTCTAGCGCGGAAGTTTTATGTCGCCGACGTGAGACGTGTTGTCTTGACAATGTGCAATTGTGGCAGCGGGGGCATGGTCAAGCGTCGGTCTATGACCGGAGGGCGGAGTCAGGGAAGGTAAGTGGCAGAATCACTGCACCTGATGTTGGTTAATCTGTTTGTGTGTCTTCCCCAGTGACTGCGCCCTATATAAGGAAAGAGAGAGCAGAGGAAGGAAGCTCTCTCCCCAACCAGACGACTGATGTGTGTGTACACGTGTCTGTGAGACTGGGAGTTTGTTAAAAAAGCTGCAAATAAAGAGTTTTGTGAAACTCAGTTCTGGCCTGCCGTACTTCTGTGCTCCACCCACCCGCTCAACATACTACAGTGGTGCTGAAACTCGGGACCGGAGTACAGAGGAGAACAGCCCCATGGAATCCTCCCTCTTCGCGGACCTGATCCACACCCTCGCCACGGCCTAACAGAGCCAGCACCAGGCGCTGGTCGCCCTCCGAAAGGAGCAAGCGCAACAGTTCAAGGCCCTGGTGATGGCGCAACAGGAAGATTGTCAGGCGTTCCGGCACCTCCGCGGGCCCTCCCCCTCTCACCCTAACAAAGATGGGCCCGCACGACGACTCCGAGGCCTTCCTAGTGCTCTTCAAGCAAGCAGCAGAGGCCTGGGGCTGGCCGGTGGAACAGCGCATGGCGCGCCTCCTCCCCCTGCTAATGGGCGAGGCACAGCTGGCCGCACTACAGCTCCCCGCTGACAGCCGGCTGGTCTACGCAGACCTGCGCCGGGCTGTACTCCAGCGTGTAGGGTGCACCTCTGAACAACAACGCCAGTGCTTCCGCGCTCTACGCTTAGAGGAGGTCGGCCGGCCGTTCACGTTTGGCCAGCAACTCCAGGACGGCGGTGGCTGAGGGCTGACAACCGCGACGTCGAGGGAATCGTCAATCGGGTGGTACTGGAACAGTTCATCGCATGACTCCCCGATGGAACCATGGAGTGGGTCCAGTGCCATCGCCCGGCGTCACTGGATCAGGCCATCGAGTTGGCGGAGGATCATTTGGTGGCTGTTCCCACGGCAGGATTGCAGATCTCTTCTTCTATCTCTCTCTCTCTCCTTCTCTCTCTCTCTCTACCCCCCCTCCTGTGTCTCTTCCTTGCTCCGTTCCCCCACTGCGGAGGCGGGGGCCGGCTCCACCCCAGCCAGCCTGCTGCACCCGCGGTGCCCTCCCTTTTCCCGCTTCCGTGTCTGTCTCTCCCCCCCTCAGGTGAGTGAGCCCCAGAGTGCCGGTGCAGAGAGAGAGCCCGGGCTGGTTTGCTGGCACTGCGGGGAACCGGGGCACCTCCAGCATCAGTGCTCGGCAATGGAGGTGGGCACGGTGGTCCAGATCCCCAACGCGCCAGGAACCACCCTCGATTGGACCGGAGCATATCGCATACTGGTGAATGTCCAAGGGGATACGTATCAGGCTTTGGTGGACTCCGGCTGTAATCAGACTTCCATCCACCAAAGCCTGGTGCAAGACGAGGCATTGGGGAGAGCACAATTGGTGAAGGTGTTGTGTGTGCATGGGGATGTTCACAACTACCATTTAGTGTCGGTCCACATTCTGTTTCGAGGGGAGAAATTTAGTGTAAAGGCGGCGATTAATCCTCGCCTTACCCACTCGATAATTTTGGGGACTGATTGGCCGGGATTTCGGGAGTTAATGGCACATTTAGTGAAGAGTGGGTCCTGCCGTAGTTTAGCAGGGGGAGGTCCCAGTGTGGCATTGGCGGGAGCAGCTGTGTCAGAGCTGTCTACGTCATCTCCGCGTCAGAGTGAGGAGCCGCCGGCTCCTCCTCCCTCTCTCGGGGAATCCCTCACGGATTTTCCGTTAGAGCAGTCACGAGACGAGACTCTGCGGCATGCGTTTGACCAAGTGAGAGTAATCAATGGTCAAACGCTCCAGCCAAACACTACCCCATCCTTCCCCTATTTCTCCATTATAAAAGATAGGTTATACCAAGTGACACAGGACACTCAGACTAAGGAGCCGATCACGCAGCTTTTGATCCCAAAGAGCCGCCGGGAATTGGTATTCCAGGCAGCTCACTTTAATCCCATGGCTGGACACTTGGGGCAGGATAAGACACTAGCCCAAATAATGGCCCGAGTCTATTGGCCAGGGATTCGCGGCGATGTCCGTAGGTGGTGTATGGCATGCCGCAAATGCCAGTTAGTAAATCCAGTGGCCATTCCAAAAGTGCCTTTGCGCCCTCTGCCATTAATCGAGACCCCATTTGAAAGAATTGGGATGGATCTCGTCGGGCCATTAGACCGGTCAACACGAGGATATCGCTTTATTTTAGTTCTGGTGGACTATGCAATGTGAGACCCGGAAGCAGTGCCTCTTCGCAATATCTCAGCACGTAGTATTGCGGAAGCGCTCTTCCACGTCATCTCCCGAGTCGGAATCCCCAAAGAGATTCTGACTGATCAAGACAATTTGTTTATGTCACGCACACTGCGCGAACTGTATGGGTTACTGGGAATTAAGCCGATCCACACCAGCGTTTATCACCCACAAATGGACGGTTTAGTCGAACGGTTCAACTGCACCCTCAAGAATATAATTTAAAAATTCGTAAGCGAGGATGAACGCAATTGGGATAAATGGCTTGAACCCCTGTTATCTGCAGTGCGAGAGGTCCCACAAGCCTCCACAGGGTTCTTCCCGTTTGAATTATTAAATGGGTGTAAGCCGCGCGGCATCCTAGATGTACTGCAGGAAAATTGGGAGGAGGGACCTTCACCACGTAAAAATGAAATTCAATACGTTATCGACCTGCGCGCAAAACTCCACACACTTACTCACCTAACCCAGGAGAATTTGCGGCAGGCCCAAGAACGACAAATCCACCTGTACGACAGGGGTACGCGCCTTAGGGAGTTCGCACCGGGAGATAAAATACTGTTGCCCACGTCGAGTTCCAAATTGATCGCCAGGTGGCAAGGACCCTTTGAGGTCACACGGCGAGTTGGGGACATTGACTATGAGGTGAGGCAGATGGACAGGGGCGGGGCACTACAGATTTACCACCTCAACCTGCTCAAACTCTGGAACGAGGAGGTCCCCATGGTATTGGTGTTAGTGGTTCCGGAGAAGGTGGAGCTGGGGCCGGAGGTCCCAAAGGGAACATTGGCATCGTGTACCTCTCCAGTCCCCTGTGGAGACCACCTCTCCCTGACCCAACTCACGGAGGTCGCCCAGTTGCAGACCAAATTTTCTGACGTGTTCTCGCCCCTGCCCGGCCGCACCCGCCTCATAGAACACCACATTGAGATGCCCCCGGGAGTGGTAGTGCGCAGCCGCCCTTACAGGCTACCCGAACACAAGAAAAAGGTGGTTCGGGAAGAACTCAAGGCCATGCTCGAAATGGGCATCGTCAAAGAGTCCCACAGTGACTGGAGCAGCCCGGTGGTCTTGGTTCCCAAGGCCGACGGGTCGGTCCGGTTCTGTGTGGACTATAGAAAAGTCAGCGCGGTGTCTAAATTTGATGTGTACCCAATGCCTCGTATTGACGAGTTGCTTGATCGACTAGGCACAGCTCGCTTTTCTTTGACACTGGATTTGACAAAGAGTTATTGGCAGATCCCCTTGACTCCACTATCCCAAGAAAAAACAGCCTTTTCCACACCGTTTGGCTTACACCAATTTGTCACACTTCCTTTTGGGTTGTTTGGGGCACCCGCTACATTCCAGCGGCTTATGGACAGGGTCCTCCGCCCCCACGCCACCTATGCAGCCACGTACTTGGACGATATCATAATTTATAGTAATGACTGGCCGCGGCACCTGCAACACCTGAGGGCCATCCTTGGGTTGCTGAGGTGAGTGGGTCTCACAGCCAACCCAAAGAAGTGTGCGATTGGGCGGGTGGAAGTACGGTATCTGGGCTTCCACTTGGGCAATGGGCAGGTGCATCTCCAAATTAATAAGGCAGCAGCGATTGCGGCCTGCCCGAGGCCCAAGACCAAAAAGGGGGTGAGACAGTTCCTGGGGCTGGCTGGCTATTATCGTAGGTTTATACCTAATTATTCGGACGTCACCTGCCCGCTGACTTATCTCATTAAAAAGGGGGCACCAGATCCGGTCCAGTGGACGGAGCAATGCCAGTGGGCTTTCTCTGAGGTGAAGGCTGTACTGTGTGGGGGGCCACTGTTACACTCCCCTGACTTTTCTCTCCCCTTTACGTTGCAGTCGGACAGATGGCTGGGGGCCGTTCTGTCCCAGGAGGTGGAGGGGGAGGACCGCCCCGTGCTGTACATAAGCAGGAAGCTGTCGGTGCGTGAGGGGCGCTACAGTACCATCGAGAAGGAGTGCCTGGCGATCAAGTGGGCAGTCCTCCCCCTCCGCTACTACCTCCTGGGGTGCCCTTTCACCCTCTGTTCGGACCACGCGCCCCTCCAGTGGCTCCACTGCATGAAGGATGCCAATGCGTGGATCACCCGTTGGTATCTGGCACTCCAGACCTTTTAATTTAAATTTTAAATTTAACCTTTAATTTAATTGGGGGTATGTGGCAGTGGGGGCGTGGTCAAGCGTCGGTCTATGGCCATAGGGCGGAGTCAGGGAAGGTAAGTGGCAGAATCACTGCACCTGATGTTGGTTAATCTGTTTGTGTGTCTTCCCCAGTGACCGTGCCCTATATAAGGAGAGAGAGAGCAGAGGAAGGAAGCTCTCTCCCCAACCAGATGACTGATGTGTGTGCGCGTGTCTGTGTGACTGGGAGTTTGTTAAAAAAGCTGAAAAGCTGCAAATAAAGAGTTTTGTGAAACTCAGTTCTGGCCTGCCGTACTTCTGTGCTCCACCCACCCGCTCAGCATACTACAGCAATATTGTAACAATATTGCACACCCATTCTCCATTGAGGAGAGTGGTGTAATACAGGTAGTCGTTGACTTACAACCTATGCAACTTACGACTGATCGACTTTACGACCGTCTGGTTACGACTGGCGAGTGTTTCCTAGCTGAGCATATGACAGTTTCCGCCCCAGCTCCTGGCAGTGCCCAGCATCCAGCCTCTCGCTGCGTACGACAGTTTCTGCCCCAGCTCCTGGCAGCGCCCAGCATCCAGCCTCTCGCCGCATACGACAGTTTCCGCCCCAGCTCCTGGCAGTGCCCAGCATCCAGCCTCTCGCTGCATAAGACAGTTTCGGCCCCAGCTCTTGGCATCGCCCAGCATCCAGCCTCTTGCCACGCACACTGCTCAGTGTGAGCAGTATCCCGGTACAGTAAACTTCTCCCATGCCCGTTTGTGTTGGTGATTATCTTTTGAAATACTACCCCAAGATGTCTACCAAGAGTAAAATGTCTTTGTCTACTCCTCAGCCTGCCAAGAAGGCAAGAAAGGCCATTGATCTGGACACAAAAATGATGGTGATTAAACAGCATGAAGGAGGGAAGAAAGTTAATGTGATCGCACGTGATATGAAGTTATCCCACTCTACTGTATCAACAATTTTGAAGGACAAAAAAATAATTTGTGAGGCTGTGAAAGTTTCTGCACTCATGCGATTAACAGTGATTACGAAGCAATGTACCGGGCCCATCCATGAAATGGAGAAATTGTTGCACATTTGGATGGAAGATCAAATTGCAAAATGGACACCGTTAAGCCTTTTTACCATACAGACAAAGGCTAGAAGTCTATTTCAGACTTTAAAGGAACGCACCGGAGAAGACTACAGTCAAGAATTCATGGCAAGTACTGGTTGGTTCAAGAGGTTCAAGAAAAGATTTGAACTGCATAATGTTCGAGTGACTGGAGAAGCATCGAGTGCAGATGAAGAAGGTGCTCGTAAGTTTACCAAAAGTCTGGATGAAATAATTACGGATGAGGGTTATTTTGGTGAGCAGATTTTCAATGTGGATGAAACCGGATTGTTTTGGAAACGGATGCCAGCTCGCACTTACATCCACAAGGAAGCCAAAAGCATGCCGGGATTTAAAGCCTTTAAGGACAGGCTAACTCTACTGCTTGGTGGGAATATCGTGGGGTTCAAGCTGAAGCCTTTCTTAATTTATCACTCACAAAACCCGAGAGCGTTCCGGAATGTAAACAAGCACACTTTGCCAGTCTACTTTCATTCTAACCATAAAGCATGGATGACACAGGCACTGTTCGAAGACTGGTTTATGAATTGTTTTATTCCTCAAGTGCATGAATATTGTTTGGAGATGCGAATTCATTTCAAGATTTTACTTCTCCTGGATAACACACCTGGACATCCACCTCACTTAGCCGATCTCCATCCCAATGTGAAAGTGTTTTTTTTGCCCCCGAATACAACTCCATTGATTCAACCTATGGATCAAGGTTCAATTCCTACCTTCAAGGCAAACTATCTCCGAACCACCTTCAGCCAAGCCATGGCTGCTATAGATGCCGACCCAGAAGTATCACTTCGTGACTTTTGGAAACAATATAATATTCTTCAGTGTATCAAGAATATTGCTACCACCTAGGTTGTTGTGACTGAGAAGTGTATGAATGGCATATGGAAAAATTGTGTTAAGCGTTATGTGAATAATTTTGCTGGATTTGATAGTGAAGTAGATAGAACTCGACGCCAATGGCGTCGATGGGGATGCCTCCACCTGGTAGACTACACGCCTTATTAAGTTGGGGATGGACATTTGACCTCACAGTAATCTTGACCTGTGACCTTTTAACCTCAAAATCTAATCAGTTCATGTTTGTCCCAAAGCACACAAATGGTGAAAGTTTGGTGAAATTCCTTTCATTAGCCTTTGAGATATCGTGTTCACAAGGTTTCGGGACGGACGCATGCACGGACGGACGGACGGACGGACGGATGGACGGACGGATGCATGGACAGACGGACAACCCGAAAACATAATGCCTCCTGCACCTTAAGGTGGCGGAGGCATAAAAAGAACTTGATGTGATTCGGGATAAAATAGTGAATCTGGCAAAAAACCTTTCCTTGGAGTGTGAAATGGAAGATGTCGAGGAGTTGCTAGACCAAGAATCTGGAGAACTTACAAATGAAGAGCTGATCAAATTGGAAGAAGAAGGAGTGGCAGAAGAAGAAAGAAGAGAAGCGGAGAAAGAAGAAGAAGAAGAGGAGCCACGAAGGATGTTCACCACTAAGGGATTATCAGAAGGTTTATCTCAACTGAATAAACTCCTTGCACATTTTGAAGCAATGGACCCAAACATAGAACGATTTGCAAGGGTTGAACGGATAGTACATGACGCACTTCGTACATATCATGAAATTTATGAGGAGAAAAAGAAACAAACAATTCAGACGAGGCTTACCATGTTTATGAAACGAGCAAATCCTCCCACCACCCCGAGCGCTGCAACAGCTGATGATGATGTAGACGACCCACAGCCAAGCACCAGTGATGCCAGCGGTCACTAAGTTTTGTATTTTGCTATGTTTTACATTTGTATTTTGGTATGTTTCAAACTAAAATGTTTTCTATTTTTATTATGCCTCTGCCACCTTAAGGTGTAGGAGGCATTATGTTTTCGGGTTGTCCATCTGTCCGTGCATCCGTCTGTGCGTGCGTCCGTCCCAAAACCTTGTGAACACAATATCTCAAAGGCTGATGAAAGGAATTTCACCAAACTTTCACCAATTGTGTGCTTTGGGACAAACATGAACTGATTAGATTTTGAGATTAAAAGGTCTAAGGTCAAGGTCACTGTGAGGTCAGATGTCTGTCCGAAAACTTTGTGAACACAATATCTCCAAGGCAAATGGAAGGAATTTCACCAAACTTTCACCATTTATGCATTTGGGGACAAACATGAACTGATTAGATTTTGAGGTTAAAAGGTCACAGGTCAAGATTACTGTGAGGTCAAATGTCCATCCCCAAACTTTGTGAACACCATATCTCAAAGACTAATGAAAGGAATTTCACCAAACTTTCACCATTTGTGCACTTTGGGACAAAGATGAAATGATTAGATTTTGAGATCAAAAGGTCTAAGGTCAAGGTCACTGTGAGGTCAAATGTCTGTCCGAAAACCTTGTGAACACAATATCGCCAAGGCAGATGAAAGGAATTTCACCAAACTTTCACCATTTGTGCATTTGGGGACAAAGATAAACTGCCCTTACAGAAAAACCACATGAACTTCACATGTGATTTCTCACATGTGAAATATGTGGAAAATGTGTTTTGCACATGGGAAACATGTTATTTGCACATGGGAAACGTAGTTTTGGCCCAATTTTATGTGAATCACATGTGGGAATGTTTTCCACATGTGGTAACATGTTTTCCACATGTGCTCTACATGGTAACACGTTACAAAATCTGATACCATGTATTCCACATGTGATCACATGTGGGTTACACACACATGTGGGTATTACACACGTGAAATACATGGTATCAGATGCATGGGAAATTCATGTGTTTTTTCTGTAAGGATGATTAGATTTTGAGATCAAAAGGTCTAAGGTCAAGGTCACTGTGAGGTCAAATATCTGTCCGAAAACCTTGTGAACACAATATCTCCAAGGCAAGTGAAAGGAATTTCACCAAACTTTCACCATTTGTGCGCTTTGGGACAAACATGAACTGATTAGATTTTGAGGTTAAAAGGTCACAGGTCAGGATTACTTACTTACTTACTTAGGCCCTTCGCTCCCGGTGGAGCATAGGCCATCTACGACTCTTTGCCAGCGCACTCTATTCTGGGCTGTCCTTGCTGCTCCTGTCCAGGTGGTGCCTTGTTGCTTCAGCTCAGCCTCAGTGTCTCTCCTCCAGCTGTTGCGAGGCCGGCCTCTCTTCCTCTTCCCCTGCGGGTTCCAGGTCAGGACTTGGCGTGTGATGCTGGATGCCGGCTTACGGAGGGTGTGTCCTATCCAGCGCCACTTCCTCTTCAGAATTTGCTTGGCCACAGGTTCTTGTCCTGCTCGTTCCCACAGCTCTTCATTTGGGATCACCTCCGGCCATCTGATGTTGTAGATGCGCCTCAGACGTGTTGATAAATGTCTGGATCTTCCGCAGCATTGTCTTTGTCTTCCTCCATGTTTCGCATCCATACAGCAGGACTGACTTCACGTTGGAATTGAATATATGCAGTTTGGTTCGTGTGCTGATCTTTTTGGAGGCCCAGATGTTTTTGAGCATGACAAAGACTGCCCTTGCCTTGCCGATCCTGGCTGTGACATCTCTGTCCGTGCCCCCCTGTCGGTCAATGGCACTTCCAAGGTAGAAGAAGAAATCCACCTCCCTGATGGACTCTCCTCCGACTGTAATTGGTGTGCAGGCAGTGGAGTTGATCTTCATCAGCTCCGTTTTCTTTCTGCTGATCTTGAGCCCTGTCCCAGCTGATACGGTCTCCAGTTGGGTGGTCTTGTCCTGCATCTGGCTGTGGTTGTGTGCCAGGAGCGCCAGGTCGTCGGCGAAGTCGAGGTCATCTAGCTGCGTCCAGGGTGTCCACTGTATTCCGTTGTTCCTGCCTATTGTGGTGGTCTTCATGATCCAATCAATAACCAGGAGGAAGAGGAATGGTGACAGCAGACACCCCTGCCAGACTCCGGTCTTCACCTCGAAGCTTTCGGACAGCTGGCCGGCATGGGCGATTCTGCAGCTCATGTCTTCGTACGAGCACCAGATGAGGGAGATGATCTTGTCAGGGACTCCGTAGTGCCATAGCAGCTTCCACAGTGTCTCCTTGTCTACGCTGTCAAAAGCCTTCTCGTAGTCTATGAAATTGATGTAAAGGGTGGAGTTCCACTCAAGCGACTGCTCCACTATGATGCGTAGGCTGGCAATCTGATCCACGCATGACCTGTTTCTGCGGAAGCCTGCCTGCTGATCTCGGAGCTTGTGGTCAACTGCCTCCCTCATCCTCTCCAATAGGATTCTGTTGAGCACTTTGCCTGGCACTGACAGGAGCATGATCCCTCGATAGTTGTTGCAGTCCCTGAGGTCTCCTTTTTTGGGCAGCTTGATCACGATCCCTTCTTTCCACTGAGCTGGCACTTCCTCTTCCTCCCAGATCTTGCTGAAGAGGCTGTGCAGCACACTGGTCGTGGTTTCAATGTCTGCCTTTATGGCCTCTGCTGGTATCCCGTCCGGCCCGGCCACTTTCCCGTTCCTCAGTGTCATGATGGCTTTCTTGATCTCTGCTTTTGTGGGCTGATCGCAGCTGATTGGTAATTCTCTCTCCGGAGGTGGGATGTCGGGTAATAATTCAGGGGCAGGGCGGTTCAGCAGCTCTCTGAAGTGTTCTGCCCATCGCTTCATCTGTTCATCTACAGTCGTCAGTGGTTTTCTGTCTTTGTCCTTCACTGGCTTGTCCGTCTGCTGGAACTTGCCTGCCAGCTTCTTGGTGGTCAGGTACAAGTCTTTAAGGTTACCCTGTCTGGCTGCTTCCTCCGCTTGGCTTGCCAGGTTATCGATGAAGTCCCTTTTGTCTTTCCTGATGCTCTTCTTTACTTCTCTGTCTGCTGCTGTGTATTCTGCCTGTGCTTTTGATTTAGCTGCTCTTGTCCGGCTTGTGTTCAGTGCAGTTTTCCTCTTTCCTTGTCTCCAACCTCTGGATGGTATCAGTGGAGATCCACTCCTTGTGCTGGGCCTTCTTCTTACCCAAGACTTCTTCACACGTATCCCACCAGAGTTTCTTGCTCTCCTCCCACTGTGTCTCAAGGTCTGTCTCACTGTCATCTATCAGCCCCTGTAGTAGCTGGAACCTGTTGGAAAGGCTGATCTGGAATGCTGTTTGTGTGTCTTTGTTCCTGAGCAGACCCACGTTGTATCTTGTCCATGTGTTATTGTTGGCATTGGTGTATTTCTTGAGCCGGAGTCTCACTGCTATCACAACCAGGTGGTGATCTGATGACACGTCAGCTCCTCTCAGCACCCTCACATCCCGCCATGACCTCCTGTACTTCCAGCTGATGCAAATATGATCGATCTGGTTCTCAGTTCTTTGGTCTGGAGATCTCCATGTGGCTTTGTGGATGCGCTTGTGTGGAAAGATACGTCCTCCAATCACCAGTTGGTTCAGTGCGCACAGGTCCGCAAAGCGCTCACCATTTTCGTTCATCTGTCCCAGTCCCTGTTTCCCCATGATGTCCTCGTAGCCAGTGTTATCTGACCCGATCTTGGCGTTGAAGTCTCCCATCAGTATGGTCATGTCCTTGGCTCCTCCTCTGTCTATCACTGCCTGCAGTTGCTGGTAGAATTCCTTCTTCCTTTCTTCTTCCGCATCGTTGGTGGGAGCATAGCACTGGATGATATTCAGCCTGATGTCCTTCTTCTTGGTGGTAAACTTGGCTGTGATGATGCGGGAGTTGACAGGTTCCCAGCCAATGAGTGCTCGCTGTGCCTCTGTTGCCAACATCAGGGCCATGCCCTCAGTGTGGGGGGCTCCATCCTCTGTGTGTCCTGAGTACAACAGCTGCTGTCCTGATGACAGTCTTAGCTGTCCTGTCTGTAGCCACCTTGTCTCGCTCAATCCGAGAACTCCGATCCTATAGTTCTTCATCTCTCTCGCTACTTGGATGGTTCTTCCCGCTTCATACATTGTCCTGATGTTCCATGTAGCTATTCTTGTTGGTGTCCTGGATGTCAGAAGGGGAGTCGGCCTCACAGCTTCCTTTCGGCTTTCACTGCATTGCGTCATGTGTCTCCCAGATGGAGACCCTTCCTCTCCCAGGTGAGTGATTAGGTTTGTTGTCGTCGATGCTTCTGTAACTTGTTCTTTTTACAGGTAGAGGTGTTAACCCTACGCAAACCCAATTAGCCTCTGGGTGAGGTGGTCCACATTTGTCTGACCTCTATCCTTTGACCTGTCCAGCATGGGTGGCCCTACCAGGAGCATACACTCCCGCTGGCATAGCTCTCCGGATCATTGAGGTACTCAAGCCATCATACCACGACAAGGGGTGGACCATGCGATGGACAGGTCAAGATTACTGTGAGGTAAAATGTCCATCCCCAAATCACAACTTAATAAGACGTGTAGTCTACCAGGCAGAGGCATCCCCATCGACGCCGTTGGCGTCGAGTTCTTTCTAGTTCACACCTGTATTTCATATTTTTTGTTTTGCACATATTAAATGAATTGTACTGTAGTATGTAGTGTTTGACTTAAATCAAATAATGAGCCAAGGTAATGAAATAAGAAAATGTTGATAAAATAAGACTTTAAGATGATTACAATATTATTAGGCTGACTTACGACCAGATCAGTTTACGACTGGTCAGTCGTAACCAAACGCAGTCATAAGTCGACGCATACCTGTACATGTAAAATAAGCGATATGATAACAATATTGCATGCTATCGAGCCAAATGAATGAAACCCACTAGAAAGGAATAGAATACATGTTTTTATTCCATCGAAAAAGTGTCCTGTATGTATAATATTTCCTGATATTTCACTTCAATGATGTCACTACCAGTGTTTTCCCACTGACTTGACGTGCATTGTCAAAGTGGTGAACCAGTTCAAAATTAAAATTCTTTTGATTAACTTGCTGTTTTTTTGTGGACATGTCCATATAGTATAAAGAACATTACACAGTGACATGAAGATATGAAGTTTATCTTCTCATGTTCAAAAATATTTCACTCATTCGCTCTGCTCACTTGTGAAATATACATTTACCACTCAAAGATAAACTTCATATCTTCGCGCCACCATGTAATATCATATATTATATACAGTGGGGCAAAAAAGTATTTAGTCAGCCACCAATTGTGCAAGTTCTCCCACGTAAAAAGATGAGAGAGGCCTGTAATTTTCATCATAGATACACTTCAATTATGAGAGACAGAATGGGGGGAAAGAATCCAGGAAATCACATTGTAGGATTTTTAATGAATTAATTGGTAAATTCCTCAGTAAAATAAGCATTTGGTCACCTACAAACAAGCACGATTTCTGGCTCTCACAGACCTGTAACAACTTCTTTAAGAGGCTCCTCTGTCCTCCACTTGTTATCTGTATTAATGGCACCTGTTTGAACTCATTATCAGTATAAAAGACACCTGTCCACAACCTCAAACAGTCACACTCCAAACTCCACTATGGCCAAGACCAAAGAGCTGTCAAAGGACACCAGAAACAAAATTGTAGACCTGCACCAGGCTGGGAAGACTGAATCTGCAATAGGTCAGCAGCTTGGTGTGAAGAAATCAACTGTGGGAGCAATTATTAGAAAATGGAAGACATACAAGACTACTGATAATCTCCCTCGATCTGGGGCTCCATGCAAGATCTCACCCCGTGGGGTCAAAATGATCACAAGAACGGTGAGCAAAAATCCCAGAACCACACAGGGGGACCTAGTGAATGACCTGCAGAGAGCTGGGACCAAAGTAATAAAGGCTACCATCAGTAACACACTACGCCACCAGGGACTCAAATCCTGCAGTGCCAGACGTGTCCCCCTGCTTAAGCCAGTACATGTCCAAGCCCATCTGAAGTTTGCTAGAGAGCATTTGGATGATCCAGAAGAGGATTGGGAGAATGTCATATGGTTAGATGAAACCAAAATAGAACTTTTTGGTAAAAACTCAACTTGTCGTGTTTGGAGGAGAAAGAATGCTGAGTTGCATCCAAAGAACACCATATCTACTGTGAAGCATGAGGGTGGAAACATCATGCTTTGGGGCTGTTTTTCTGCAAAGGAACCAGGATGACTGATCCGTGTAAAGGAAAGAATGAATGGGGCCATGTATCATGAGATTCTGAGTGAAAACCTTCCGTCAGCAAGGGCATTGAAGATGAAACTTGGCTGGGTCTTTCAGCATGACAATGATCCCAAACACACCACCCGGGCAACGAAGGAGTGGCTTCGTAAGAAGCATTTCAAGGTCCTGGAATGGCCTAGCCAGTCTCCAGATCTCAACCCCATAGAAAATCTTTGGAGGAAGTTGAAAGTCCGTGTTGCCCAGCGACAGCCCCAAAACATCACTGCTCTAGAGGAGATCTGCATAGAGGAATGGGCCAAAATACCAGCAACAGTGTGTGAAAACCTTGTGAAGACTTACAGAAAACGTTTGACCTCTGTCATTGCCAACAAAGGGTATATAACAAAGTATTGAGATGAACTTTTGTTATTGACCAAACGCTTATTTTCCACCATAATTTGCAAATAAATTCTTTAAAAATCAGACAATGTGATTTTCTGGATTTTTTTTCTCATTTTGTCTCTCATAGTTGAGGTATACCTATGATGAAAATTACAGGCCTCTCTCATCTTTTTAAGTGGGAGAACTTGCACAATTGGTGACTGACTAAATACTTTTTTGCCCCACTGTATATAGTGGACCACCATGCAATGTCACTCAACAACTGTAGGATGACATCAAGTGACCTACAAAAAGAATGGCAAATGGCAGCTGGGGTTAAGTGCACAGCAAGGACAGTTCGAAATAAGCTCCTCTGGGCAAGGCTGAAGTAAACTAAAGCTGGAAAATAGCCCTTCATCAATGAGAAGCAAAGAAAATCCAGGATGAGGTTTGCTAAAGACCGTAAGGATTGGACCGTCGAGGACTGGATTAAGGTCATCTTTTCTGATGAGTCCATTTTTCAGATTTTCCTATCATCTGGTTGTCTAATGGTTAGACAGAGACCTGGAGAGGCCTACAAGCCACAGTGTCTGGCTGTGAAATTTGGTGGTGGATCGGTGATGATCTGGGATGCTTCAGCAAGGCTGGAATGGGGCAGATTTTTGTTTGTGAAGGACACATGAATCAAGCCATGTCCAAGGTTATCCTGGAAGAAAACTTGTTCCTTCTGCTCTGACAGTGTTCCTAAACTCTGAGGATTGGGTTTTCCAGCAGGACAATGCTCCATGCCACACAGCCAAGTCAATCAAGGTGTGGATGGAGGACCACAGGATCAAGACCCTGTCATAGCCAGCCCAATCTCAAGACCTGAACCCCACTGAAAACCTCTGGAATGTGATCAAGAGGAAGATGGATGGTCACAAGCCATCAAACAAAGCTGAGCTGACTGAATTTTTGTGCCAGGAGTGGCATAAAGTGACCCAAGAGTAGGGTGAAAGACTGGTGGAGAGCATGCCAAGATACATGAAAGCTGTGACTAAATGTCAGGGTTATTCCATCAAATACTGATTTCTGAACTCATCCTAAGTTCAAACATTAGTATTGTGTTGTTTAAAATTGAATATGATCTTGATTTCTATGCATTATTCAAGGTCTGAAAACACTACCTCTTTTATGTTATTTTGACCAGTTGTCATTTTCTGCAATTAAATGCTCTGACAATATTTTTTATGTGGAATTTGGGTTAAATGTCAGTAGTTTATGGAATAAAACAAAAATGTTAATGTTCCTCAAACACATACCTATCAATAGTAAAACCAGAGAAACATAATTTTGCAGTGGTCTCTTCATTTTTTTTTCCAAACCTGTATATAATAGTAAATTGGTAAAGTAGTATATAGTACTACTTATGTATATAGTAGTAAACTGTGTAAAGTAGAAAATGACCTACTGTTGGCATCTGATCAGGGCTGTCTCTCTGCTTGTATTGCTTGACCTTAGTGCAGCCTTTGACACCACTGATCATTCCATTCTCCTGGATAGACTAGAAAATGTTGTGGGAGTTTAGGGAACAGCCCTCTCCTGGCTCAGGCCTTATTTAATAGATCACTATCAGTTTGTTGATGTAAATGGTGATTTTTCTACACATACTGAGGTAAAGTTTGGTGTTCCACAATGTTCTATCTTAGGCCCACTGCTTTTTTCTTTATATATGTTACCTCTGGGTAATATTAATTTTAAGCATGTTATTAGCTTCCACTGTTCTGCTGATGACACACAGTTGTATGTTTCAGCAAAGCCAGATGAGAGACACCAGTTTAATAAAATTGAGGAATGTGTAAAGGACATTAGACGCTGGATGCTTATTAACTTCCTTCTGCTTAACTCTGACAAGATAGAAGTACTTGTACTAGGACCACATGCAGCTAGAAGTAGGTTTTCTGATTACACAGTAACTCTGGATGGCCTTTCTGTTTCTTCACAGGCAGCAGTAAAAGACCTTGGGTGGTCATTGACTTCAGTCTTTTGTTTAAAATTCATATCAATAACATTATGAGGATAGCTTGTGTTCATCTCAAAAATATTGCTCAGATAAGAAATATAATGTCACTACATGATGCAGAAAAAGTAGTTAATGCTTTTGTTACCTTTAGTTTGGATTATTGTAATGACTTAATGTCTGGTTGTTCCAATAAGTGCATAAACAAGCTCCAGTTAGTTAAAAATGCAGCAGCAAGAGCCCTTACTAGAACTAGAAGATATGACTGTATCGCACCTATCTTATCTACACTGCATTGGCTTCCAACCAAACTTTGCTTTCATTATAAAATAGTACTATTGACCTTTAAAGCACTCAATGGTCTTGCACCACAGTGAAATTCTGGTCCTTTATGTCCCACTATGCCTACTTAGATCAAAAGGTGCAGGCTATCTGTTGGTACCTCATATAATGAAGGTTACATCAGGGGCCTGAGCCTTTTCTTACAAAGCCCCACAGTTATGGAATAGTCTTCCAAGTAGTGGTTGGGACTCAGAAACAGTCTCAGTGTTTAAGTCAAGGCTGAAAACATATCTGTTTAGTCAAGCTTTTTGTTAATAGTTTTTTCATTAGATAAAAGAGTAGGGGCAGCATGGTGGTGTAGTGGTTAGTGCTGTCACCTCATAGCAAGAAGGTCTGGGTTCGAGCCCCGTGGCCAGCGAGGGCCTTTCTGTGCGGAGTTTGCATGTTCTCCGCGTGGGTTTCCTCTGGGTGCTCCGGTTTCCCCCACAGTCCAAAGACATGCAGGTTAGGTTAACTGGTGACTCTAAATTGACCGTAGGTGTGAGTGTGAATGGTTGTCTGTGTCTATGTGTCAGCCCTGTGATGACCTGGCGACTTGTCCAGGGTGTACCCCGCCTTTCACCCGTAGTCAGCTGGGATAGGCTCCAGCTTGCCTGCGACCCTGTAGAACAAGATAAAGTGGCTAGAGATAATGAGATGAGATAAAAGAGTAGATCTGGAGGGTCCTCTGGCATAGAGTGTTTTGGTATGGATGCTGTTGTGCCCCCCCCCCCACACACACACACACACATTCACTCGGGTTTGTTGACATTGGAGTGGCTGGCCACTTTATATCCCAGGGTGCCCTCATGTCTATGTTACCTTCTGGCTCTCTATTTTAGTTATGCTGTGATAGTTACTTTTGCCGGAGTTCCTGCTTGTACTCAGCACAAAATGTGTACTCTTCTTACTCATTAGGTGACACCGGACATACCTAACAACCTGTCATCCCCCCATCTCTTCCCTCTGTATGTCTCCCTCTGTGGAATTACATAATCGATCCTGAGACACCAGTGGCGCTGACCTCTTCTGCTCTCCAGACCTGTCTGATCCATCGTGATGCCCTACATCTGGCTGGAGTCTCATCAGATTGCTCCTGTGGAGGATGGCCCCATATGGACAGTCGAAAGTTGCAATTGGAAGATGGCTCTGGACATTTACAGTTTTGCTGTGATGGCTGAGGACTACAATTGACATGATAACTTTAGGAGAGCAGTTGTCATGAACAGTTCTGCACTCAAGTCTCCATCAATAACCAGTTGATAATTTCAACGTAATAGACTTCATGCTAAAACTATAATTAATTTGCTGGTTACACAGTTGTACTTTGTGACTATATAGGACACAGTTATAGAAGCAAGTTATTTATAATCATGCTATCTGTTATCACACAAATGATATCACCTGGTTTGATTCCCTGGACCAGCAGGAATGGTTGAATTGTCCTTGAGCAAGGCACCTAACGTCCAACTGCTCCCCAGGCTGCTCTGGGGACACTGTATGTCACTCTGGATAAGAGCGTCTGCTAAATGCCTGTAATGTACAGTGGTGCTTGAAAGTTTGTGAACCCTTTAGAATTTTCTATATTTCTGCAGAAATATGACCTAAAACATCATCAGATTTTCACACAAGTCCTAAAAGTAGATAAAGAGAACCCAGTTAAACCAATGAAACAAAGATATTATACTTGCTCATGTATTTATTGAGGAAAATGACCCAATATTACATATCTGTGAATGGTAAAAGTATGTGAACCTCTAGGATTAGCAGTTAATTGGAAGGTGAAATTAGAGTCAGGTGTTTTCAATCAATGGGATGACAATCAGGTGTGAGTGGGCACCCTGTTTTATTTAAAGAACAGGGATGTATCAAAGTCTGATCTTCACAATACATGTTTGTGGAAGTGTATCATGGCACAAACAAAGGAGATTTCTGAGGACCTCAGAAAAAGTGTTGTTGATGCTCATCAGGCTGGAAAAGGTTATAAAACCATCTCTAAAGAGTTTGAACTCCACCAATCCACAGTCAGACAGATTGTGTACAAATGGAGGAAATTCAAGACCATTGTTACCCTCCCCAGGAGTGGTCGACCAACAAAGATCACTCCAAGAGCAAGGCATGTAATAGTCGGCAAGGTCACAAAGGACCCCAGGGTAACTTCTAAACAACTGAAGGCCTCTATCACATTGGCTAATGTTAATGTTCATGAGTCCACCATCAGGAGAGCACTGAACAACAATGGTGTGCATGGCAGGGTTGCAAGGAGAAAGCCACTGCTCTCCAAAAAGAACATTGCTGCTCATCTGCAGTTTGCTAAAGATCACGTGGACAAGCCAGAAGGCTATTGGAAAAATGTTTTGTGGACGGATGAGACCAAAATAGAACTTTTTGGGTTAAATGAGGAGCATTATTGTAGCAGTTCGTAGGGGTGGAGCACAGAAAAGACAGCAGGCCAGAACTAAGTTCCCCAAGAAAACTCTTTTTATTGAGTACTTTTCAGTAAAGTCACTTTCTCAGACACACACATGAGTCCTCAGGTCAGGGAGAGAGCCTCCTTCCTCTGCTCTCTCTCTCCTTATATAGGGCGTGGTCACTGGGGAAGACACACAAACACAGATTAACCAACATCAGGTGCAGTGATTCTGCCACTTACCTTCCCTGACTCCGCCCTACGGTCACAGACCGACACTTGACCACACCCCCGCTGCCACACACCCCCACTGCCTGACTCAGGCCGGGCAGCCGTCCGGCCTGCAGCTGACTCCCCCCCCGACTGGATAGGAAGTCCGCCATGACCATCTGCGCCCCCGGCCTGTGGACCACCTTGAAATTAAAGGGCTGGAGTGCCAGATACCAACGGGTGATCCGCGCGTTGGCATCCTTCTTGCGGTGGAGCCACTGGAGGGGCACGTGGTCTGAACAGAGGGTGAAAGAGCGCCCCAGGAGGTAGTAGCGGAGGGCAAGGACCGCCCACTTGATCGCCAGGCACTCCTTTTCGATGGTGCTGTAGCGCCCCTCACGCACCGACAGCTTCCTGCTTATGTACAGGACGGGGCGGTCCTCCCCCTCCACCTCTTGGGACAGAATGGTGGCCCTCTGTCCGATGCGTCCGTCTGCAACGTAAAGGGGAGAGAAAAGTCAGGGGAGTGTAACAGTGGCCCCCCACACAGTGCAGCCTTCACCTCAGAGAAAGCCCGCTGGCATTACTCCATCCACTGGACCGGATCTGGTGCCCCCTTTTTAGTGAGATCAGTCAGCAGGCTGGTGACGTCTGAATAATTAGGTATAAACCTACGATAATAGCCAGCCAGCCCCAGGAACTGTCTCACCCCCTTTTTGGTCTTGGGTCTCGGGCAGGCCGCAATCGCTGCTGTCTTGTTAATTTGGGGACGCACCTGCCCATTGCCCAAGTGGAAGCCCAGATACCGTACTTCCACCCGCCCAATCGCACACTTCTTCGGGTTGGCTGTGAGACCCGCCCGCCTCAGCGACCTTAGGACGGCCCTCAGGTGTTGTAGGACCCCAGGCCAGTCATTGCTATAAATAATTATGTCATCGAGGTACGTGGCCACATAGGTGGCATGGGGGCAGAGGACCCTATCCATCAGCCGCTGAAACATAGCGGGCGCCCCAAACAACCCAAAAGGAAGGGTGACAAACTGGTGTAAGCCGAACGGTGTGGAAAAGGCCATTTTTTCTCGGGATAATGGAGTCAAGGGGATCTGCCAATAACCCTTTGTCAAATCCAGCGTCGAGTAAAAGCGAGCCATGCCTAGTCGATCAAGCAACTCATCAATACGAGGCATTGGGTACGCGTCGAATTTAGACACCGCATTGACTTTTCTATAGTCCATACAGAACTGGACCGACCTGTCGGCCTTGGGAACCAAGACCACCGGGCTGCTCCAGTCACTGTGGGACTCTTCGACGATGCCCATTTCGAGCATGGCCTTGAGTTCTTCCCGAACCACCTTTTTCTTGTGTTCGGGCAGCCTGTAAGGGCGGCTGTGCACTACCTCCCCCGGGGGCATCTCAATGTGGTGCTCTATGAGGTCGGTGTGGCCAGGCAGGGGCGAGAACATGTCCAAAAACTCAGTCTGCAACTGGGTGACCTCCGTGAGTTGGGTTGGGGAGAGGTGATCTCCACAGGGGACTGGAGAGGTACGTGATACCAATGTTCCCTTTTGAACCTCCGGTCCCAGCTCAGCCTTCTCCGGAACCACCGACACCAACGCCACAGGGACCTCCTCGTTCCAGAGTGTGAGCAGATTGAGGTGGTAAACCTGTAGCGCCCCACCCCTGTCCGTTTGCCTCACCTCGTAGTTGACGTTCCCGAGTCGCAGTGTGACCTCAAAGGGTCCTTGCCACTTGGGGATTAATTTGGAGCTTGATGTGGGCAAGAGTACGAGAACTTTACCTCCCGGTACGAACTCCCTAAGGCGCGTACCCCTGTCGTACAGGCGGGTTTGCCATTCTTGGGCCTGCCGCAAATTCTCCTGGGTTAGGTGTGTGAGTGTGTGGAGTTTTGTGCGCAGGTCAATAACGTATTGAATTTCATTTTTACTGGGCGAAGGTCCCTCCTGCCAGTTTTCTCGCAGCACATCTAGAATGCCATGCGGCTTACGCCCATATAACAATTCGAACGGGGAGAACCCCGTGGAGGCTTGGGGGACCTCTCGCACTGCAAATAACAAGGGTTCGAGCCATTTATCCCAATTACGTGCGTCCTCACTTACGAATTTTTTAATTATATTTTTGAGGGTGCGATTAAACCGTTCAACTAAACCGTCCGTTTGTGGGTGATAACCGCTGGTGCGGATCAGCTTAATACCTAATAACCCATACAGTTCGTGCAGTGTACGTGACATAAACGAGGTGCCTTGGTCAATCAGAATCTCTTTCGGGATTACGACTCAGGAGATGATGTGGAAAAGCGCTTCCGCAATACTGTGTGCTGAGATATTGCGAAGAGGCACTGCTTCTGGGTATCGCGTTGCATAGTCCACCAGAACTAAAATAAAGCGGTACCCTCGTGTTGACCGATCTAATGGCCCGATGAGATCCATCCCAATTCTTTCGAATGGGGTCTCGATTAATGGGAGAGGGCGCAAAGGTGCTTTTGGAATGGCTGCTGGATTTACTAACTGGCATTCGCGGCACGCCGTACACCACCTATGGACATCGCCGCGAATCCCTGGCCAATAGAACCGGGCCATTAGTCGGGCTAGTGTTTTATCCTGCCCTAAGTGTCCAGCCATGGGATTAAAGTGAGCTGCCTGGAATACCAATTCCCGGCGGCTCTTTGGAATCAAAAGCTGCGTGACTTGCTCTTTAGTCTGAGTGTCCTGCGTCACTCGGTATAACCTATCCTTCATAATAGAAAAATAGGGGAAGGCCGGGGTGGTGTTTGGCTGGAGCGTTTGACCATCGATTACTCTCACTTGGTCAAACGCATGCCGCAGAGACTCGTCTCGCAATTGCTCTAACGGGAAATCCCCAAGGGATTCCCCGAAAGAAGGAGGAGGAGCCTGCTGCTCCTCACTCTGATGCGGAAATGACATAGCTGGCTCTGTGACAGCTGCTCCTGCCAAAGCGACACCGGGACCTCCCCCTGCTGAATTACGGCAGGACCCACTCTTCACTAGATGGCTCATTAATTCCCCGAATCCCGGCCAATCAGTCCCCAAAATTATAGAGTGGGTGAGGCGAGGATTAACCACCGCCTTTACTCTAAATTTTTCCCCTCGAAAAAGAAAGTGGTCTGACACTAAATGGTAGCTGTGAACATCCCCGTGCACACACAACACCTTCACTAGACCCCAAAGCCATTTGTTTCGAGAATAATGGCTGACTGATGAGGTTATTGGCTGGCTAGCTGGCTCAGCCAAAACCATAATGGCTGCTGCAGCCACCAAAATGTTTATGGCTACAAATGGCTGACGCTGTCATTTCATGCACACACATACGTATAGTATGTGTATTTCATGCCTATAGTCTATGACTATAGACTCTATGTTCCACTGATTTACAAGATCTCAATATGCAGTGTATTGCTTACAAATATATAGGCTACGGGTTGTCTGCATTTGCCACTATGCAGGCTGTCTTTGTCTATTGGAATGTACAGTATGTTTAGTATTCAACTTTCCTACTGCTTGACCATGCAACACTTGTATCATGTTTTATTGCTCATTTTAGTATTCTTAGCTTGACACGATTAAAGTGGGTCCATTATTAAGACTGTATCACTATATCACTTTGGTTAATTTTCACTTATTTTAAATGTGCTTTTTGAACTAAAATTACTTACTTACAAAATGTGATAAAATGTAGGTTAATAAAACTAACCATCAGATTTTACTGAAACAAATAGTTGTTTATTTTTTTTTTAATGATTCAAATTTACAAGAACTTCCAAGAGGATTGTTTGCCATAGAACAGAGGGCAAAAGGCACCATTTTCAAAATAAACATGCCAATTGTTAACAAATATGATTACACGATACAATACATACGATACAATTAAGGTATTCATTCACCTATGTGAAAATCGGATGGCTCAAAATTACAAAAATTTCACATTGTCATGAATAAAGGTGATCATATTACATCTTGAAGGAGCCAAAGATGATCATTTGCCATTGAGCAGAATGCCAGTGGAGCTAAACAAGCATTCCACTGGCACACTCCCAGATGAAATACAGAGGTAGCATCAGGCCATAGTGGACAGCGTTGGGAAAGTACTGCTATGGGTTCGCCAAAAGTCTAATGCTCCTTGGTCTCTTGTTCTCATTGCAAGAAAGGCACCTATCTCTTGGTCAAGGATACAGTTTGAAGAATGAGCTGCTGCATCCTCTTGTGCCTCTTCTAGCAATTGTAGTCGGAGGCGTTTTGCACCTCCTCCCACATCTCCATCATCTTGAGACTGCCGAGGGTCACCAGAACCACCATCAGTAGTTGTCCTCCTGTCTCCAACCCCAAACACTGTTGAACTGAATCTGAGGAGTAAAACATATGAATAAGGCAAATGACTGTTAAAAGCAAAAACATAAGGAGAGAAAGTAAGTGGTTAGCATTTATATTGAAATGTCAATGTCACCTGGAATAGCTCAGTTTCTCATGGAGATCCTGCAGCAGTTCTTGGTTTTCATCCTTCGTCATAGTGATGTCTCTGACAGCTGGATCAAACACTGCGGAGGCTCTAACCAGGTCTGTAATGGGCATTCGTTTGTCAATGTTCTTCACTATTCGTTCTTTGATTTTCTTCATTAGAGGTGGCTCTTTGGGAGTCAATGCACAGATTTTCTTGATTCGAGCCCTGATTAGTGGTATTGCACTCAGATTGGGACTGACTTCACTTACAATCAGTGTGACTTTCTCAAAGTCTTCCAAAAAGCTAGCCAAGTTACCAAGTAGGTTGATATCATCCGGCATGAGGCATAACAAGGGTTTTCCTGTCCTCTTCAGTACTTCATTGACTTCTTTGTGCAAACTGACTAGGCTTCTGATCATGTTGAGGACACTGTTCCAACATGTTGGCACTGTGGTCTTCAGTGTTTTGTGTGTCTGTGCGCCCTGTTTTGATTTCTCAGTTCCCAGCACCACATCCTCCGTTTCATCCATGTCATCAACTGGATCATTGGAATCTGCATCAATTTCATCCTGCAGGTTTCGAATCTTGGCGAAAATGTCTGCCTCTTTCTGCTCCAACACAAATTCATCTATTAGATGTACCTTGAAGTGCAGTGCGCCGACAATGTCTTTGCATTGGGAAATCAATGCTTGTGCCTCAGGGATTTTGGTAAGAGTGTCTTTTATGAGTAAGTTGTGTAAGCTGTGTGCTACACATGTTACTCTCTCATGGCCCAGTAAACGAGACAACTTGATCATATTCGCTGCCCCATCTGTTGTGTTAAAGAGCAGGGCATTTTTGTCTCTGGGGAGGAATTCTTCAAGTAGTTCCCTCACAAACACTGCAAGGTGTTCTGATGTGTGACTTTCCACAGGTTTAACACAAAGTGTTAACAGAAGGAAATTCCAGTTTGCATCCACAGTGCAGAGCCTCACACCAACATATGGGTATCGATGGTGAGCATCAGTCCAGCCATCTAACATTATGGTACCACTGACAATGTCGGCCAGTAGCTCTTTCACTTTGGACTTCAATCCAACGTAGACATCAGTGAGGGCTGTTGTTGCAAGGGTTCTGCTGGTTGGCAAATTAAGATGGATATTTTTGTTGTTGAACGCTTGTAAACCTTCCTTCTCTATCAATTCAAAAGGAAGCAGGTCTTGGCACAGCCACAGAACAATGTCGCGATTCACATCAAACTGGGATGTAGCTGGGCTTCCTTTAGGCACAGTTTGTATCCAGTTAGTCAGTTTATTTGACTGCTCTTTGAGGAATATTGCACTCTCATTGTGTACAGCTTTTGTGTGAGCAAGGAAGTTTCCACTGGACGTTTTTTCTCCCAAGCTGTACACTTTTGACAGCAGTCCTTGTTCTTTGGCCATCTCTGCATCAAAGCAGAGTTTGCAGTAAAGTTTGTCATCAATGCGTTTGTCGTTCATGTACAGGTTGCCCATATACGTCCAAAATTGGGAACGAATGCTGCGAGAAGACTGAATACAGTGCGCTCTCCATGTAACTCCAGAATCCCTCAGTAGATGTGTGCGTGGTGTGCTGATGTATTTGTTCGGTCCCCGTTCTAAAAAAGAATACAAAAAGATAGATATAACACCATACTTCTGACCCATTAATATACAGTCATTGATTTGATTCTGACACAACGACGGCATTCTAGTTCTGACAAAACAGGGGCATGTGTTTCTCGAAAGAGGGGATTGTCTGGGGTCGTAATCCCATGCGAATGCGTCATAATGTTTATTGTTAAAAGCGCTGTACAAATAAACTTGATTTGATTTGATTTGATATCTGTAATTTGTAAAGTAAAAACTCCATCACAAATTACCTACTGCATTTCGCCAAACACAGACGCCCGGTGATAATACTAGTCGCGTGCATATCTGCATCTATTGTTGTCATTGCACGTGCCTTTTCTGTCTCTTTCTCAGACTTATCCAGTCATAATATCATGTCAGTAAAATAAAGTAATTTGTGGACGGTGTTTATCCCGTGCGGATGGGTTGCAAGTAACGCAGAGCTGAGGTAGTAATTTGCAAATTAAAAGATCACAGGTTTTACTTATCCCGTGCGAATCCAAAGTGCTATTTAGGCAAAATAACAAGTAAGCCTGCAAAGGCTAACCTGTGTACAAAGTACTTCAATGCTAAATTTGCTAACCTACGAAGTTGTTTGAGAAACGCACGCCCAGCATTCTTACTTCAAACATTAGAAGATGATGCAAAAATATGAGTAGCTTAGAATTAGCTAAGTATGACAAAAGAACAAAATTACCTTTTATTACATACATGTTTCCCTCCGCCATTTCATTTCTTCAACATTTGTTCAAGGTCATGTCGAGTGGTCAGCAGTGCACCACAGCCGCTTTAGCACCTTCTCATCACCTTGGGGCCAACCAAGTCTCCCCTGTATCATAGCAACCGAGCGACTAGGGTCTCGCAATACCAGTCAATCTGTTGCAATGATGTCTGTTGTTCCAGTGTGCAAAATTGATTACGTTTGACCTTTCTTTTTTCATGTATGTCTCTATGTGATAGATAAAACTATTGTTTGATGCATGTTATTCTAGCTGGCTGAGCCAAATTTTAATATATGGCAGCTCAATTTGGCGTAAAAATTGTTGGCTGGCTTTGGCTGAAACTCTAAATGGCGCAAATGGCAGCGCCTGGCGGCGGCTTCAGGGTCTAACCTTAACCCCCTGTGCTCCCCCCAATGCCTCGTCTTGCACCAGGCTTTGGTGAATTGAGGTCTGATTACAGCCAGAGTCCACCAAAGCCTGATGTGTATCCCCTTGGATACTCACTGGTATGCGATACGCTCCGGCCCGATCGAGGGCGGCTCCTGGCGCGTTGGGGATCCGAACCACTGCGCCCACTTCCATCGCCAAACACTGCTGTTGGAGGTGGCCCCGCTCCCCACAGTGCCAGCAAACCGGCCCAGGCTTCCTGTCTGCACTGGTGCTCTGGGGCTCACTCACCTGAGGGGGGGAGAGACAGACACAGAAGGGAAAAACAGGAGGGCACCGCGGGTGTGACGGGCCGGCTGGGGTAGGGCCGGCCCCCGCCTACGCAGTGGGGGAACGGGGCGAGGACGAGACACAGGAGGAGAGGGGGAGAGAGAGGGAGAGAAGAGGGAAGAAGAGGATGTCCGCTGTCCTGCCGTTGGAACAGCCGCCAGATGGTCCTCTGCCAACTCGATGGCCTGATCCAGCGACTCCGGGCGGTGTCACTGGACCCACTCCGCGGTTCCCTCTGGTAGGCGGGCGATGAACTGCTCCAGTACCACCTGATCGATGATCCCCTCAGCGTCACGGTTGTCAGCCCTCAACCACTGCCAGCAGGCGTCCCGGAGCTGCTGGCCAAACGCGAACGGCCGGCCGACCTCCTCCAGACGCAGAGCGCGGAAGCGCTGATGCTGTTGTTCAGGGGTGCGCCCCACCCACTGGAGGACGGCCCGGCGAAGGTCCGCGTAGACCAGCTGGTGGTCAGCGGGGAGCTGTAGCGCGGCCAGCTGCTCCTCACCCGTAAGCAGGAGGAGGAGGCGCGCCGCGCGCTGTTCCACCGGCCAGCCCGAGGCCTCTGCTGCCTGCTCGAAGAGCGTGATGAAGGCCTCGGGGTCATCATGCAGGCCCATCTTAGTGAGGGTGAGGGGAGAAGGGCCCGCGGCGGTGGAGGTGGTGGACCCCGCCGACGTGAGGAGGTGCCGGAACGCCTGTCGATCTTCTTGCTGCGCCAGCACCAGGGCCTCGAACCGGTGCTCCTGCTCCTTTCGGAGGGTGACTAGCGCCTGGTGCTGGCTCTGCTGGGCCATGGCGAGGGCGTGGACCAGGTCCGCGAAGGGGGAGGACTCCATGGGGCTGTTCTTTTTCCCGTGCTCGATTCCCGGGTTTCGGCACCACTGTAGCAGTTCGTAGGGGTGGAGCACAGAAAAGATGGCAGGCCAGAACTAAGTTCCCCAAGAAAACTCTTTTTATTGAGTACTTTTCAGTAAAGTCACTCTCTCAGACACACACATGAGCCCTCAGGTCAGGGAGAGAGCCTCCTTCCTCTGCTCTCTCTCTCTGTTAGGACTTGGACTATCTTGGCCTCTAGAGGCCACTATTATTTCTGTTATTGTCATGTTTGTTTTGACTGCTAGAGGGCGCTATTGTTTCTGTGTGTTGTGTTTTGTTTTTCCATGTGCCTTGTGCCCCGCCTAGTCCTCATTATTGCCACCTGTGTTCTATTTTAGTTTGTGTATAAATACTTCCTCAGTTTGGTCCCTAGTCATGGAGTCTTTGTGCTGTTATCACCTAAGATCTCTGTTCCAAGTTCCTTGCCTTTGTGATCTTTTGTACTTTATTTTCTTGTGGACATTTTGGACTTTGTGTTTACCATTTTGGGATCTTCTGAGCGTTTGGATTTTTGCCTTTTCTTTTCTTATCTTTGGCCTTTTGTTTTGACTTTGAACTTTTAGATTTTTATTTTTCTCGTATATCTTCTGAGCGTTTGGATTATACTTTTGTTTTTGCCTGGGATTTTGTATATTGTAAATAAACTGTTTTTTCTACTCTACTTTCGCCTCACTCCTCTGCACTTGAGTCATTCCCCTGGTGGCCTAGTGGGGGTTTGCTGGATCACTACACCAGCGACCCAGGTTTGATCCCCAGCAAAACCCTAACACTCTCCTTATATAGGGCGTGGTCACATTGGGTAAGACACACAAACACAGATTAACCAACATCAGGTGCAGTGATTCTGCCACTTACCTTCCCTGACTCCACCTCCCAGACTGACGCTTGACCATGCCCCCGCTGCCACAGTTATGTTTGGAGAAAGGAAAACACTGCATTCCAGCATAAGAACCTTATCCCATCTGTGAAACGTGGTGGTAGTATCATGGTTCGGGCCTGTTTTGCTGCATCTGGGCCAGGACAGCTTGCCATCATTGATGGAACAATGAATTCTGAATTATACCGGCGGATTCTAAAGGAAAATGTCAGGACATCTGTCCATGAACTGAATCTCAAGAGAAGGTGGGTCATGCAGCAAGATAACAACCCTAAGCACACAAGTCATTCTACCAAAGAATGGTTAAAGAAGAATAAAGTTAATGTTTTGGAATGGCCAAGTCAAAGTCCTGACCTTAATCCAATCGAAATGTTGTGGAAGGACCTGAAGTGAGCAGTTCATGTGAGGAAACCCACCAACATCCCAGAGTTGAAGTTGTTCTGTACAGAGGAGTGGACTAAAATTCCTCCAAGCCGGTGTGCAGAACTGATCAACAGTTACCGGAAATGTTTAGTTGCGGTTATTGCTGCACAAGGGGGTCACACCAGATACTGAAAGCAAAGGTTTACATACTTTTGCCACTCACAGATAAGTAATATTGGATCATTTTCCTCAATAAATAAATGACCAAGTATAATATTTTTGTCTCATTTGTTTAACTGGGTTCTCTTTATCTACTTTTAGGACTTGTGTGAAAATCTGATGATGTTTTAGGTCATATTTATGCAGAAATATAGAAAATTCTAAAGGGTTCACAAACTTTCAAGCACCACTGTAATGTTGTTGTTGGCTGTCCATTGCTAGCGATGATGACTGCTTCATTAGGATCCACAGAAACGCAGATGGGCTGTGAGGCCAGCACCACAGTGACAAAGCCGTCCGCAGTGGTGGCATGAACGGCACTGCTGAGCTGCCATGGAATATCTGGCTTTGTGAGTCCTCATATACTCCCTTTGACACTTGTCTTCAATTGCACACACTGAGCTTTTAACTATGCTTTGCCATGTTGCTCTATCCAAGGCATCCCTTTCCCACGTCTGATCGATAATTCTGGCATTCTTCATGTTCTTCTTCAAGATGTCTTTGTACCTCAGTTTCTGTCCTCCTCATCTCTTTTCAAGGCTCAGTTCTCCATAGAAAACGGCTTTGGGTAGTCACGTGCGCCAGATGTGTCCAGCCCAACAAAGTTGGGAGGCTGTGATCAGGGCTTCCACGCTCACTGTATTGGCTCACCTGAGGAGTTCTACATCAGGGACCTTGTCCTGCTATCTTATTTTGAGGATTTGATGCAGGTGTCAGAGTTGTAGCCTGGTCAGTTTCTTTAAATGTTTACAGTAGAGGGTCATGCATTTGGTGGTGTAAAGCAGAGATGGTAAGACTGTGGTGTATACTTTCAACTTGGTGGTTCTCTTGATGTCATGGTGAGACCATAGTTGCTTTTGTAATGCGCCGAAGGCTTTGGTGACAGCTTGAATCCAGCAGTCTACCTCCAAGTCTGATGAGTTTGTGTTGGTAACTGCAGTGCCTAAGTAGATGAAACTCTCAGAACTCCTAAGAGGTGTTCCATTGACCAAAACAACATTGCCTTGCCTGTGGCTCAGGTGAGGGTTGGTACAGGAGTTCTGTTTTCATGGTATTGATTTTCAATCCAAAGAGAGTAGCTGTGGCAAAGCGATCAATGATTTCCTGCATGTCATCCAAATCTGTTGCTACAAATGCAGAGTCATCTGCATACAGTAGTTCTTGCATGCAAATTTGCTGAGTTTTGGTTGAGGACTTGAGTCTGGCAAGATTGAAGAGTTTGCCTTTCGATCGAGTTCTGATGTAGACTCCTTTATCAAGGTTACCCATAGTAAGGTAGAGTATAAACAATGTCAGGGCAAGAACGCATTAGCAATGTTTGACACTATGATTGACTGGAAAAGCTTCACTAATGTCTTCTCCAATCGAAACCTTCCCAGACATGTTCTCATGGAAGAGCTTAAAGTGCATATCACGGGTAAATTCAGGAGCAAGATGAATGTAATCCTCCTATTTTATATTAAACTTTGGTCAAATATCTGTCACATTTTGCATTTTGTGTAATTTGTTTACCTTGCACAGTACCAGAAAAATTCAGTTGAAATCAAGCCATTTGAGGCGAATTCGTCTGCCTCTGAAAAAACTTGGCATTTGGATTTCCCAGCAAACATTGATTTTCATGACGCCATGTGCGGGACGCCTCCTTCTGAATCCCATGTAAGCGCTGGTTTGTTTATGAGAAAACGACCTGGTGGTTTTCTGCAATTTTCTTCAACTTTATCATGTAATTATTAAAATGGTTAATAGATGTATCATAGGAGGGTGTAGCAATACCAGTCTTGATGGGATTAGTACTCATCATTTTCCAAAAGACCGGACAATATGAGAGAAATGGGAGCGCTTCGTGCAAGGCACCCGGAAAAATTGGCTACATGCTACAGACTACAGCATTATTTGCGGTGCTCACTTCACAAGGCCCGGCGATTTTGAGAACTATTTGCAGTGGGAAATGGGCTTCACGAGGCAACTTGATCTGAAAAAAGACGCAGTTCCATCTGTCAGAATGCCCAAAGCAACCCCGTCTCCATCTGCGTCAGCGTCACCAAAGGAGCCAGCCGTGTTCGTCTCCCCTGACAGAAGGCAAAGTGCTGCATCCACTGAGGCCCTCGAAGCTGAGGACCAAGCAGAGCCAGGAAAAAGACCAAGAAAATCGGCAATTCACAAGTTGACTGTTGCCAGGGTAAGAAATAAGAGAGACTATACTCTAAATTAGGTGTTCCTGTGTTTGTGTGGTACATGGATAATGTTATTTATTGACACACACAAAAGTAAACATCCCCGGTGTTGTCTCCATCATCTTCACTACTTGAATCATCATCAAATACAAACAGATGAAGCCCCAATTCTGACATCTCATTATATTCTTCATCCAAAGGTGAAGTAACATTGCGCTCAAGTGACAATTCCATATTTCAATGCAAAATCGCTAGCTGCTAAACTTGGTCTACACAGGCTGTGCACTGAAACTGTGCAAGCTCTCGCGGCCTGCTGATGGATCCGCAGGTGAAGTCACGAATCTGGCTCCAGACTCCCTTGGGATTTTTCCAGATATGTTTTTTGTTATTTTATTTTTTTCTGCTGTAGACAGATGGCCTTGTGCAAAATTACCCTTCTGGATGAGTGTGTAAAGGGACATACTTTCATATTAAAAAAACGAAATTGGTCCAGGATATGCACTTTAATGAGTCATATCAGTCTTTCCAGGCATCCATACACTTCTAGTATCTTCCAAAGCATCTCTTGGTCAACGGTGTCAAAGGCCTTTGAGAAGTCTACAAAAACCACATTGTAGAAATTTGGATGGGTGGGTGGAGCACAGAAGGACGGCAGGCCAGAACTGAGTTCAAAAAAGCTTCTTTATTGTCACTTTTCAGAGATTTTTATACTCTCCCAGCCACACACGCACGCACACACACACAAGTCGTCTGGTTGGGGAGAGAGCTCCCTTCCTCTGCTCTCTCTCTCCTTATATAGGCCGCGGCCACTGGGGAAGACATACAAACACACGTTAACTGACATCAGGTGTAGTGATTCTGCCACTTACTTTCCCTGACTCCGCCCTCCGGTCACAGACCGACGCTTGACCACGGCCCCGCTGCCACATACCCCCACCGCCCAACTCAGGCCGGGCAGCAGTCCGGCCTGCAGCTGACTCCCCCCCCCCCCCCCCCTTGACGGGAGAGGAAGACCGCCACGACCATCTGCGCCCCCGGCCTGTGGATCACCTTGAAGTTAAAGGGCTGGAGTGCCAGATACCAACGGGTGATCCGCGCGTTGGCATCCTTCATGCGGTGGAGCCACTGGAGGGGCACGTGGTCTGAACAGAGGGTGAAAGGGCATCCCAGGAGGTAGTAGTGGAGGGCGAGGACCGCCCACTTGATGGCCAAGCACTCTTTCTCGATTGTGCTGTAGCACCCCTCATGCACCGACAGTTTTCTGCTGATGTACAGCACAGGGCGGTCCTCCCCCTCCACCTCCTGGGACAGAATGGCCTCCAGCCCTCTGTCCGACGCGTCCGTCTGCAACGTAAAGGGGAGAGAAAAGTCAGGGGAGTGTAACAGTGGCCCCCCACACAGTGCAGCCTTCACCTCAGAGAAAGCCCACTGGCATTACTCCGTCCACTGGACCGGATCTGGTGCCCCCTTTTTAGTGAGATCAGTCAGCAGGCTGGTGATGTCTGAATAATTAGGTAGGAACCTACGATAGTAGCCAGCCAGCCCCAGGAACTGTCTCACCCCCTTTTTGGTCTTGGGCCTCAGGCAGGCCGCAATCGCTGCTGTCTTGTTAATTTGGGGACGCACCTGCCCATTGCCCAAGTGGAAGCCCAGATACCGTACTTCCACCCGCCCAATCGCACACTTCTTCGGGTTGGCTGTGAGACCCACTCGCCTCAGCAACCCAAGGATGGCCCTCAGGTGTTGTAGATGCCGCGGCCAGTCGTTACTATAGATTATAATATCGTCTAAGTATGCGGGTGCATAAGTGGTGTGGGGGCAGAGGACCCTGTCCATAAGCCGCTGGAATGTAGTGGGCGCCCCAAACAGCCCAAAAGGAAGTGTGACAAATTGGTGTAAGCCAAACAGTGTGGAGAAGGCCGTTTTTTCCCAGGATAGTGGAGTCAAGGGGATCTGCCAATATCCCTTTGTTAAATCCAGTGTCGAATAAAAGCGAGCCATGCCTAGTCGATCCAGCAACTCGTCAATATGAGGCATTGGGTGTGCATCGAATTTAGACACCGCGTTGACTTTTCTATAGTCCACACAGAACCGGACCGACAAGTTGGCCTTGGGAACCAAGACCACCAGGCTGCTCCAGTCACTGTGGGACTCCTCGACAATGCCCATTTCGAGCATGGCCTCGAGTTCTTCCCGAACCACTTTTTTCTTGTGTTCGGGTAGCCTGTAAGGGCAGCTGTGCACTACCACCCCCGGGGGCATCTCAATGTGGTGTTCTATGAGGCGGGTGCAGCCAGGCAGGGGCGAGAACACGTCCGAAAATTCGGTCTGCAACTGGTCAACCTCCATGAGTTGGGTCAGGGAGAGGTGGTCTCCACAGGGGACCGGAGAGGTAAGCGATGTCAGTGTCCCTTTTTGAACCTCTGGCCCCAGCTCCGCCTTCTCCGGAACCACCGACACAAACGCCACAGGGACCTCCTCGTTCCAGAGTTTGAGCAGATTGAGGTGGTAAATCTGTAGCGCCCCACCCCTGTCCGTTCGCCTCACCTCATAGTCAACGTCCCCGACTCGCTGTGTGACTTCAAAGGGTCCTTGCCACTTGGCGACCAATTTGGAGCTCGATGTGGGCAACAGTACGAGTACTTTATCTCCCAGTGCAAACTCCCGAAGGCGCATACCCCTGTCGTACAGGCGGGTTTGCCGTTCTTGAGCCTGCCACAAATTCTCCTGGGTTAGGTGTGTGAGTGTGTGGAGTTTTGCACGCAGGTCAATAACCTATTGGATTTCATTTTTACTCGGTGAAGGTCCCTCCTCCCAATTTTCCCTCAGTACATCTAGGATGCTGCGCGGCTTACGCCCATATAATAATTCGAACGGGGAGAACCCCGTGGAGACATGTGGGACCTCTCACACTGCAAATAACAGGGGTTCGAGCCATTTATCCCAATTGCGTGCGTCCTCGTGAACAAACTTTTTAATTATATTCTTGAGTGTGCGATTGAATCGTTCGACTAAACCGTCCGTTTGTGGGTGATAAACGCTGGTGTGGATCAGCTTAATTCCCAATAACCCATATAGTTCGCTCAGTGTGCGTGACATAAACGAGGTGCCTTGATCAGTCAGAATCTCTTTGGGGATTCTGACTCAGGAGATGACGCGGAAGAGCGCTTCCGCAATACTGCGTGCTGAGATATTGCGAAGAGGCACTGCTTCCGGATATCGCGTTGCATAGTCCACCAGAACTAAAATAAAGCGATGCCCTCGTGTTGACCGATCTAATGGCCTGATGAGATCCATCCCAATTCTTTCGAACAGGGTCTCGATTAATGGTAGAGGGCACAAAGGCGCTTTTGGAATGACCTTTGGATTTACTAACTGGCATTCGCGGCATGCTGTACACCACCTGCGGACATCGCCGTGAATCCCTGGCCAATAGAACTGGGCCATTAATCGGGCTAGTGTCTTATCCTGCCCCAAGTGTCCAGCCATGGGATTAAAGTGAGCCGCCTGGAATACCAATTCCTGGCGGCTCTTTGGAATCAAAAGTTGTGTAATCGGCTCCTTAGTCTGAGTGTCCTGCGTCACTCGGTATAACCTATCCCTCGTAATGGAGAAATAGGGGAAGGACGGGGTGGCGTTTGGCTGGAGCGTTTGACCATCGATTACTCTCACTTGGTCAAACGCATGCCGCAGAGTCTCGTCCCGCGACTGCTCTAATGGGAAATCCGTGAGGGATTCCCCAAGAGAGGGAGGAGGAGCCTGCGGCTCCTTGCTCTGATGCGGTGATGACGTAGACGGCTCTGTGACAGCTGCTCCCGCCAATGCCACACTGGGACCTCCCCCTGCTGAACTACGGCTGGACCCACTCTTCACTAAATGAGTCATTAATTCCTGAAATCCCGGACAATCAGTCCCCAAAATTAGCGAGTGGGTAAGGCAAGGATTAGCCACCGCTTTTACACTAAATTTTTCCCCTCGAAAAAGAATGTGGACCGACACTAAAGGGTAGTTGTGAATATCCCCATGCACACACAACACCTTCACCAATTGTGCTCCCCCCAATGCCTCGTCTAGCACCAGGCTTTGGTGGATTGAGGTCTGATTACAGCCAGAGTCCACCAGAGCCTGATACGTATCCCCTTGGACACTCACCGGTATGCGATATGCTCCAGCCCGATCGAGGGCGGTTCCTGGCGCATCAGGGATACGGACCACCGCACCCACCTCCATTGCCGAGCACTGCTGCTGAAGGTGGCCTGGCTCCCCGCAGTGCCAGCAAACTGGCCCGGGCTTTCTCTCTGCACCGGCACTCTGGGGCTCACTCACATGAGGGGGGAAGAGACAGACATAGAAGTGGGACATGGGAGGGGCCGGCTGGGGTGGAGCCGGCCCCTGCCTCCATGGTGGGGGAATGGGGCGAGGACGAGACACAGAAGGGGAGGGGGAGAGAGAGAGAGGGTAGAAGAGGAGATCTGCTGTCCTGCCGTCGGAACAGCCACCAAATGATCCTCTGCCAGCTCGATGGCCTGATCCAACGACGCCGGGTGATGACACTGGACCCACTCCGCAGTCCCTTCGGGTAGTCGGGCAATGAACTGTTCCAGTACCACCAGATCGGCGATTCCCTTGGCATCGCGGTTGTCAGCCCTCAGCCACCGCCGGCAGGCATCCCGGAGTTGCTGGCCAAACGCGAACGGCCGGCTGACCACCTCCAGGCGCAGAGCGCGGAAGCACTGTCGATGTTGTTCTGGGGTGCGCCCCACACGCTGGAGTATGGCCCGACGGAGGTCTGCGTAGACCAGCCGGCTGTCAGCGGGGAGCTGTAGCGTGGCCAGCTGCTCCTCACCCGTTAGCAGGGGGAGGAGGCGCACCACGTGCTGTTCCACTGGCCAGCCCGAGGCCTCTGCTGCTTGTTCAAAGAGCACGAGGAAGGCCTCGGGGTCGTCGTGCGGGCCCATCTTCATTAGGGTGAGGTGGGGAGAGCCTGCGGTGGTGGAGGTGGTGGACCCCGCCGATGCGAGGAGGTGCCGGAACGCCTGACGATCTTCCTGCTGCACCAGCACCAGGGCCTCAAACCTTTGCTCCTGCTCCTTCCGGAGGGCGACTAGCTCCTGGTGCTGGCTCTGCTGGGCCATGGCGAGGGCGTGGACCAGGTCCGCGAAGGGGGAGGACTCCATGGGGCTGTTCTTCTCCGTGCTCCGACTCCCGGGTTTCGGCACCACTGTAGAAATTCAGACGGGTGGGTGGAGCACAGAAGGACGGCAGGCCAGAACTGAGTTCAAAAAAAACCTCATTGTCACTTTTCAGCAATTTTTACACTCTCCCAGCCACACACGCACGCACGCACACACACAGGCTGTCTGGTTGGGGAGACAGCTCCCTTCCTCTGCTCTCTCTTTCCTTATATAGGGCGCGGTCACTGGGGAAGACACACAAACACACGTTAACTGACATCAGGTGTAGTGATTCTGCGACTTACCTTCCCTGACTCCGTCCTCCGGTCACAGACCGACGCTTGACCACGCCCCCGCTGCCACACACATACAGAGGTTGACGTTGCTTGATGGCTTTCTCTTGGAGTTGTCTCAGAGTAAAGATCATATCTGAGGTAGATCTGCCAGCCCTGAAACCGCACTGACTTTCTGGAAATACATCTTCTCAGATATTTTTAATTCAGTTTAGAACTATCTTGGCTAGAATCTTGCCTGCAATGGAAAGCAGAGATATGCCACAGTGGTTTCCACATTCACTCCTTTCTCCTTTCTTTTTATAGATGTCACAATTAGTTTATCTTTTGAAGTCTTGGGGAAGACATATGTTCTCCCAACATGCGTTGTACAGTTTTAAGAGTGCAGCTGTTAGGCTAGGGCCGCCTCGCTTCAGCACGTCAGCCTTCTTGGCTGGGTGCTTTGCCACATCTAGTATCCTTGAGTGCTTTCTGAAGCTCATCTGATGTGATGGGTATACACAGATCATCTCTTGTTGGTCTCCTCTCAAGTCAGTGACATGCCTCAGGATCGGCTGACCCTTGCTGGTTTACGAGATTGGAGAAATGCTCCTTCCACCTTCTTTTTATATCTTCCAGATTTGTGTGCAGTATACTTTTCACTGGTGCCACTACATTGCTTCTTGGTCCATACAGAGTCTTCTGTCTGTCAAATAATCCATGGTAGTCCTTCCTGTCTGCCAGTTCCTGTAGTTTCTCAGCTTTCCTGCACCACCATCTGTCTTCCATGGCTCTGATTTCTCATTGCACTTTCACTTTAATATCTTTGAAGCTTTCATGCTTTTATCTCAGTTCTCTTTTAAATGCATGTTTTAAATTTTGCGTTTTTCTTCTAACAAAGCTTGGATAGAATTGGCCTGTTCTTGAAACCAGTCTAGTGTACTTTTCTTCTGCTGTCTATCACTTGCAGTTGTGTAGACAATATCTTTCAGCCGCTGCCACATGTCCTCAACATTTGCTGTGTCTTCTTGATCGGGGCGTTTTCCTGTAGAGCAGCTGTAATAGCTATTTTGAGTTTGCACTGTGTCTCATCATTCTTCAATTTGTCTATGTCTAGTTTCTTATTTGTTGTGGAGGCTGCTCTCTTGCGTCTAGGAAATACAAGTCTGAGTCTCAGCTTTGATTGGACCATATAGTGGTCTGTTGAGCATTCAGCTCCTTGCATTACCTTTGTTGACAGAATCTTTCATGTTGGATCTGCTAGTCATGACATAATCAAGGAGATGTAAGTGTTTAGATCTTGGGTGGCACCAGGTGAAGTAATTTTTGTCTGGTTCGTCAAAGTAGGTATTTGTGATGCATAGTTCACGTTGAGTGTAAAAGTTGAGTTTGCATTCCTATTTCCCTTGCCAAATTTCCCAGTAGTACTTTTGTATGTTACGTGATCATTCCCTACTCTTGCATTGAAATCTCCCAGTAGCAGAAGCTTCTCTACTTGAGGTACCCTGTCTACCACATCAGCTAATTCGTGATAGAAGGCTTCTTTTTCTTCATCGGGATAGGTCATGGTAGGTGCATACACATTGATCAGGTTTAAGTAATGATCATTCCCTGTGGATACATGTAAACTTATGATTCACTTAGATATTCCCACTGGTAGTGATGGCAGTTTGCTAGCTATCTTATTCAAAATGGCAAAAGCAACTCCTGTATTTTTTTCTTCTAGTACTGGGACAGGAGACTGCCTGGGCAGACCGGATCCTGGTGTGAGAGGAACTTTGACTTGACCACTTTCCCCAATACTCAAGTCCTCCTGGACCTGAAAATCACCACCAGTTGCAGTTTAAAGTCATACCCCGGACTAAGAATGACAGTATAATGCATTATGGATAGAAATGGAGAATAGAATAGGATAGAGTAGGATAACTTAGGAGAAAATAGAATATAATAAATTTGTATATATTAAGATAGAACATAGAGAATAGAATGCATGTGCACAGAACAGAAAAGAACATGAGAGAGAGAAAAATAATATAATATAGAATAGGATAGACATTAAGACAATGTAATAGAGTATATTATAAGAGAACAGAAGGGAATATGATAGAAAGCATTTTGAAAACATAGAAAATAATATGACAAAATGCTACACATTCTTTTTTTAGTACAGATGTATGCGCGGAGGAGAACAGAGTGCAGAATGTCAACAAAGCCAAGCCGAGGGACTGGAATCGGTGTTGGTAAGCTAGTGAGGGTCAGGCGATCGGCGAACAGCATAACGTAGGGAAGACAAAGAGCGAAATAGCAAAGGGTCAGAAATATAAGAGGCAGTCAGAAAAGATACAAGACTTGGTATGAACTGATCTAGCAGGACAATACTTTGCAATGGTGTGCTTGTTTGGAGAGCTTAAATAGAGGAACAGGTGATTAAGGGAATGAGAGCCAGCTGAGATTCAGTAGGCTGGAGACAGGGGGCGCTGTGTGTTTTGGGAGCTGTAGTCCAGAGTGTCCATGTTTGTAGTTCATTCTTTCTCAGCAGGTTTACTGACGACAACAGAATAAGTTAAAAGAAAGAAGAAGGGAATATGACAGAATAGAAGCATCACGAAGACACAGAACACGACAAAACACTCCACATATTATCCACAGAATAGGCAGCTATGACAATACAATCGAATACGTCACAAGAGAAAAAAGAAGGGAACATGTCGGAAAATAAGGGAATTTGACAGAATAAAGTAGAATGGAATGCATTATGATAGAATAGAAAGCATAGAATATTATAAGATGCATATATTCTGTATAGAATTGAGATCTCTCTCATATACACACACTCACAAAGAAACTGAGAGAGAGAGAGAGAGAGAACAGGGACTGATTACCCCCTGCCTGGGTCACATGGGCGAGTATCTAACGTGTGTGTGTGTGTGTGTAGGCCCCTAAGATTACCTGCTATGTCTGGCACCCTGGCTCCCGATATACATCTGACTAAAGCCTGCGGGTGCCCCTAAAGGCCTAGCTAATCTCACATGCCATATAATAGAGACTCCTATAACTAGAGCTCTTTCAGGTTTCTCAGCAGGTGCATCACTAAGGAGATCGAACCTGTTTGACACGTGAAGCTGAGAAGAGTGGTGCTCCCATGGGCAAGCCTCAGTGGTAGCTTTGGCTTTATGATTATGCCACCAAGTCACCCCCATTTGCACCTCTGTGAGGGCTCTAATGCCGGAGTTGGGTGATTGGTTTCATTCTCACCATCCCTTTCCAGAGTCTGGATGCGCACCTCTAAAGCTGCAATCTTCTCCATCAGAGAACTAGCTAATCTGCACTCATCACAAATAAAGCTATCACTCATGACAGAGGAAGAATGACTAAACATCCTGCACTCAGCACACTGAAGGAGCTGAAGGTGTGCCATGATGAATGGATTGACGCACCTTAATCGAAGATCTGTTGATATTAAGGCAGATCCGATGTAGATGGCCTCCTCTTGTGGTCTTTGCATGGGAGGAAGTTTTTTTTAAACACACACACAATGTTAGAGGTGTAGAAATTTGTCTCATTTATGACCCTAAATTAGATAATCACTTGCCCAATGGAGTTAAATTTGATTAAAATGTGGCGATATCAATGTGACATTACGATATCCATAACATATTGAAATATATTCATAATCTTTTGCTTATATTTATTTATTAATTACCTCAATGTACTTGTAATATACAAGAAAAATAATTGAACTCCGGCAGCATATTCAACACCAGTTTCCACCCATTGATTGTGAGAGTCCCTCGGAGGTGCATGCGCATTCTGTGTATTCAACTGCAAATGAGACGCTCTTTGCTGTGAAAGAGTGACTAGGTCCATTGTAAGGCTACATCCACACGACAACAGCAACGAGATGTTATTAAAAAAAATATCGCGTCCACATGGGCAACGGATCAGTAAAATATCAGGTACGCAACGCAACGCTTGCTGAAAACGATGCAATACACATGCCACACCTCTAGGGGCGCTGTAAGACGGTCCCTTCGGAGACACCAGAACAATAGAAGAAGTAAGGACGCATGCGCATAAACTATTATGCGCGAGACTTCATATTAGCCACAAAGTCAGAAAAATCTGTTCATAAAATTACATTATAATGACCAAATACAATGAAAAGTATTTTTCCAGTCTCACCTGTGAAAGGTAATCCCATGTGATCTCGTTTGGACGGCAAACCTGTTGGTACAGTTAAATGCAGCACATGAATGAGGCATCTTTATTCTCCGCTTTGCCCCATCCAATATGGCGGCGAGGATGACGTATGATTCTACGCGGAAGGCGGCGTCTTTAATGGTCCAGAATAAATTGAATGCTACACGTTGATGGATTAATTTGTTCTTCTACGCCCTTTTTGAGCAATGTATTGTAGGACTTAAACCAACATCTGAAGAGGTGAGATCGCTCCTTTTTTCCCCTATTTTTGCTGGTGGGATTGACTCTCTCTCTCTCACTTTGCACCATTACACAATAAATATTCACAGTGAAAATATTTTGTAAGCGCATTTCATGAACCAAGTTATAGGATTTGTTGACAACTCGCATCGAGTTCGTTACACTTCTACCCGGCGTGAAGCACATGTGGTTGTGACGTCATCGTAAACAAATCCATTCTACTCATCCAGACGACTTCGCAACGGCGCCGTTGCCAGATCTTTCCACTCTGGAACCCGTTCTCAAAAGATTTAGTTTTGGGGCACCCAAAACGCCGGTGCCATGTGGACGCCAGGCCGAAACGATAATTTTATCGGATTCACCTGAATCCGTTGCCGTGTGGACAGGGCCTAAGTTAAGCGTGAACTAACTACTACTTTGGCTATGATGTTGTTTGGGAAAATCACATTAGCTTAAAGATGGATCTTATGAGATAGTAAAAGATGCTCTTGCCTTAAGATGCTTTCAGGAATCCCACCCCTGTTTAGTTGCTTTTACAGTGCTGTACAAGCAATCACATAAAGGTGATGGAGAAAAAAATTAATGGTTGGTGGCATCTGAGTTGTTGAAGCACAGAATAGACACAACTGGCAGGTTAGGTTCCAAATAATTAGTCATGCAAGGCTTTAATTGTTAAACAGCTCATATTATGCATCATGTACAAGGTTTTGTTGAAGTTGTTGAAGTACCATCATAAAATCATTGAGTACACAGACAGAAGGCTTACTGTAGGCAAGGAAAGGATGTGAAAAAGAAATTAGTAATGTCAGTATGATGGGTATGTTGTTTTAGTAAAGCTTAAATGAACTATTAGCCACTTGGTTATGCAACTGATGCTCTAAGATCAATACAGAACTATAGAGTCTCACATCTGCATAAGTAACAGAAAAAATGAACTAAACCTTAAATAAAATGTTTTCTATTTGACTGCAAACCCTTTTTAGTTGACTACTGCCTCAGTCCAGTCACTGGATATCTTTACTAGTGTAGCTCTATCAGGCCTGTAATGCTTCATTGCCTTTTGCCTCATTTTTATGTGGCATCTCTTCTAAGTAAACAATTATTAACAATGAATATCATTTTCTTTCAGTGTTCTAAACTATATCCACTTAAAGACGATTCCCAGTTTCAGCTTCGATGGACTGCAAGGTGTCAAAAGAATGTGAGTATCCTTTACCATTTGATCGTCCACTCAAACCAGAGTGAATGTCTACTAAACATTTCTATTTCCACATTTTTTTGGAAGTTTGCATTTGGTATTGAATCTGACAGCCTCAGTCTCTAAATATAGCTGTTCTGTTGTTCTCAGAATGTCAGCTACTTAAAAGTTCTGTCGACCTTTACTTATTTATTTATCTTCATTACATCAGGGTTACATACCTGATTAAGTAGATTTTCTTGGTGCCAATATAACAAAGTATGCAAATTAACTTTGTGTAGCTCATTCTGCTGAGGTTGCCAGATGTTTGAGTAGATGTGTCCAGGATATGGTGTTTCAGTACTAGTGTCTAGACCACTGCCTTTAGACCAAAGTCCTAAGTATGTTGGACCCAGTGTTTTAAGAAGCATGGTGAAAGGCAGTTGGAAGCGAAATAATATACTTTAGAAAAACGAAGGTACTGATGCAGATTGTAGCTACGCATACAACAATGAGCAAATCAGGAAGATTGTTGGTACTCAAACTGTGAGCAGCTTCACTGATGCACCAATACCTTAAATATACTGCTCATGTATGCACAGTAGAGCTGAGAATACATCTCTTACAAAGTAAATGATGTTTGCCAAACCGACTGGGAGCCATTATCGAGATCCATGGATCAAAATATCAAAACTGCTTAGAATATCAATTGAACAAGCTAAAAGACTTATACAATCAAGGAATGAGTTTGCCGAGCTAGTACAGAAGTGTGCTATCTCGTCTCTGTGATGACAAGGATCATTGACAGAGAATTATTCAGGTACAGGTAGGTTACCACTTTGCAATGTTGTCATTCCTTCTCACAACACTTAAAAGATGTTTTGGGACTGAAAACACAAAGTGATGAAGCAGTTCATGTTTTATTTTGTCCCATTCTTCCTGCAAGCAGGACAGTACAGGGTTGTCATTGCCATACTTTGTTCATTTCAAAATTCTCCACATGTTCTCTATTGGAGACAGACTGTAGGCACCCTCTTCTTCCACAGCCACGCCTTTGTAATGTGTGTAGAATGTGGTTTTACATTATCTTGTTGAAATATCCCTGGAAAAAATGTCATCTTGAATGCAGCATATGTTGCTCCAAAATCTCAGTGTGCTTTTCAGCATTAATGTTGCCATCACAGAAGTGTAAGCTACTTGGCAAAAGCATTGGCACAACCCCATACCATGACAGACCCTGGCTTTTGGACTTTTTGCTGGTAACAGTCTGGATTATCCTTTTCGTCCTTGGTCCAGAACACACGGGATCCATTTCTTCCAAAAAAGCCCTAGAATACTGATTCGTCTGTCCACAATACACGGTTCCAGTGTGTGATGGTCCATCCCAGATGTCTCTGAGCCCAGAGAAGTCGATGGCGCTTCTAGACACAGTAAAGTTTTAACTGGCATTTGTGAATGTAACTCTGTATTGTAGTGCTTGGCAAAGATTTGCCAAAGTAATCCCGAGCCCATGTGGTTATATCAGCTATAGATGAATGATGGTTCTTGATGCAGTGTCATCTGAGGGATCGGAGATCATGGCTGTTCAGCTTAGGCTTTACAAAGCTAAATACAAAGCTCCTTCCTTGAATTGTTTATTGATGCAGTATTATAAACCATCGAGGGTGAAATAGCCAAATTCTTCCCGTATTTCTTTGAGTAACATTGTTTTTAAACATTTCGATAACTTTCTCGTGCATTTGTTGACAACCTGGAGATCCTCGGCCCATCTTTGCTACTCAAAGCCTAGGCTGTTCCTGGACACTGATTTTGTACAAAATCATGATTACAATTACCTGTTGACGTCACCTGTTTCAAATCACATCATTATTATTTTGTTACCTCATTGCTCGCCCTAAATTGCCCTTATCCCAACTTTTTTTGGAATGTGTTGTAGGCCTGAAATGTAGGAAGGGATGTATATTAACAAATGAAAGGAAGTTGACTTGAGAAAACATGAAATACAGTATCTTTGGTCTATACTGTCTGCAATGAAATACAAATGTTACCAGGCAAAACAAAACTCGCCCGGTAGCACTCATGATGAATATGAAGGAAGATCTTCTTCTTTTGGCTGCTCCTGATTAGGGGTCGCCACAGCGGATCTTTCGTCTCCATTGCTCCCTGTCTTCCGCATCCTTCTCTACCACACCTGCCACTTTCATGTCCTCTCTCACTACATCCATGTATCTCCTCTTTGGCCTTCCTCGTTTTCATTTGCCTGGCAGCTCCATCCTCAACATTCTCCTTCCCACATGCTCTGCATCTCTTCTCAGGATGTGTCCATACCATCTCAGTCTCATCTCTCTTAGTTTAATTCCCAAGCTCTCCACATGTGCTGTCCCTCTGATGTGCTCGTTCCTTATCCTGTCCAACCTTGTCACTCCCATCGCAAACCTTAACATCCTCACCTCCGCCACCTCCAACTTTGCCTCCTGTCTCTTCGTTAAGGGTACGGTCTCCAATCCATACATCACAGCTGGTCTCACTACTGTCTTATCCATCTTACCTTTCACTTTTGCTGGGACTTTCCTATCACAAATGCCTCCCGATATCCTTCTCCAACTGCTCCATCCTGCCTGCACTCTCTTTCTCACCTCACTATTGCAGCCCCCATTTTCCTGCACAGTTGACCCCAGGTACTTGAATTCACCAACTTTCTTTATGTCTACTCCTTGCATCTTCACTACACTCTCATCCCCATTCTCATTGATGCACATGTATTCTGTTTTGCTACTGCTCACCTTCATTCCTCTTCATTCCAATGCATACCTCCATCTCTCCAAACCCAACTCAACCTCCTTTCTACTTTCACCACATATCACAGTATCATCCGCAAACATCATGTTCCATGGTGACTCTTGCCTCACTTAGTCCGTCAAGCTATCCATCACTATGGCAAACAAGAAAGGACTCAAAGCAGATCCTTGATGGAGTCTCACTTTCACGTTGAACCATTCAGTTGTTCCAACTGCACACCTCACTGCTGTTTCACTGTTCTTGTACATGTCTTGCACCACTCTGATATACTTCTCATTCACTCCACTTTTTCTTATACAATACCATAACTCATCTCTCGGCACTCTATCGTATGCCTTCTCCAGGTCTACAAACACACAATGTAGCTTTCTCTGGCCTTCTCTGTACTTCTCCATTAACATTCTTAAAGCAAAAATTGCATCCAATGTGCTCTTCCTTGGCATAAACCCATACTGCTGTTCACAGATTGCTACCTCTCTTCTCAATCTCGCCTCCAATACCCTTTCCCATAGCTTCATGGTGTGGTTCATCAATTTTATTCCTCTGTAATTACTGCAGCTCTGTACATCTCCCTTATTCTTGTATATTGGGACTGGCATACTCTTTCTCCATTCATTTGGCATTTTCTCATTCTCTAGGATCTTATTAAACAATCTTGTTAGAAACTCCACAGCCATCTCACCCAAACATCTCCAAGCCTCAATGGGGATACCATCTGATCCGGCTGCTTTCCCAGTCTTCATTCTTTTCATGGCTGCCCTCACCTCATCCTTACTAACCAACTCTGCTTCCTGATTTGCTGTCTCCAATGAATCTGACCTTTTCTCTCTTGGATTCTCCTCATTGAATAAATCCTCGAAGTACTCTTTCCACCTTCTTAATACACTCTCTTTGTCAGCACATTTCCATTTCCATCTTTTCATCACTCTTACCTGCTGTACATCCCTCGCTTCCCTGTTTCTCTGCCTAGCTAGTCTGTACAGGTCTTTCTCTCCTTCTTTGGTCTCCAGTCTTTCGTACAACTCCTGGTATGCATCTGCTTTCGCCTTCGCTACCACTCTTTTTCCCTTCTGTCTCGTCTCTGTGTATAACTGCCTGCTTTCCTTGTCTCTCTGATCATCCCAATTCTTCTTTGCTAGCCTCTTCTTTTTTATAATTTCCTGCACTTCTTTGTTCCACCACGTCTCCTTGTCTTCCTTCCTCCTTCCTGATGACCACCCTAGCACCTTCCTTGCTGCCTCTCTTACTAGTACAGCAGTAGTATTCCAATCTTCTGGCAGACTTCCATGACCACTCAATGCTTGTCTCATTTCTTCCCTAAACTCCTTCTGATGTTCAACCTCTTTTAGTTTTCACCACTTCGGCTCCACTATTTCACGCTTCCTCTTTTTCACTTTCAAGCTCATCCTACACACGACCACTTGATGTTGTCGAGCTACACTCTCCCCTGCCATCACTTTACAGTCTCCAGTCTCCTTCAGGTTACCCCTTCTGCAGAGTATGTAGTCCACCTGTATAGATCTTCCTCCACTCTTAAACGTCACCCTGTGCTTTTCTTTCTTCTTGAAGTATGTATTGACTATTGCCAAATTCATCCTCTTTGAAAAATCAACTACCATTTGCCCATCCACATTTCTCTCTCTTACACCATATCTGCCCATCATGTCCTCATCTCCTCTGTTTCCCTCGCCAACATGTCCACTGAAATCCGCTCCTATCAGCATGCGCTCCTCCCTTGGTATACAACCCCGATTCCAAAAAAGTTGGGACAAAGTACAAATTGTAAATAAAAACGGAATGCAATAATTTACAAATCTCAAAAACTGATATTGTATTCACAATAGAACATAGACAACATATCAAATGTTGAAAGTGAGACACTTTGAAATTTCATGCCAAATATTGGCTCATTTGAAATTTCATGACAGCAACACCTCTCAAAAAAGTTGGGACAGGGGCAATAAGAGGCTGGAAAAGTTAAAGGTACAAAAAAGGAACAGCTGGAGGACCAAATTGCAACTCACTAGGTCAATTGTCAATAGGTCATTAACATGACTGGGTATAAAAAGAGCATCTTGGAGTGGCAGCGGCTCTCAGAAGTAAAGATGGGAAGAGGATCACCAATCCCCCTAATTCTGTGCTGACAAATAGTGCAGCAATATCAGAAAGGAGTTCAACAGTGTAAAATTGCAAAGAGTTTGAACATATCATCATCTACAGTGCATAATATCATCAAAAGATTCAGAGAATCTGGAAGAATCTCTGTGTGCAAGGGTCAAGGCCGGAAAACCATACTGGGTGCCCGTGATCTTCGGGCCCTTAGACGGCACTGCATCACATACAGGCATGCTTCTGTATTAGAAATTACAAAATGGGCTCAGGAATATTTCCAGAGAACATTATCTGTGAACACAATTCACCGTGCCATCTGCCGTTGCCAGCTAAAACTCTATAGTTCAAAGAAGAAGCCATATCTAAACATGATCCAGAAGCGCAGACGTCTTCTCTGGGCCAAGGCTCATTTAAAATGGACTGTGGCAAAGAAGAAAACTGTTCTGTGGTCAGACGAATCAAAATTTGAAGTTCTTTATGGAAATCAGGGACGCCGTGTCATTCGGACTAAAGAGGAGAAGGATGACCCAAGTTGTTATCAGCGCTCAGTTCAGAAGCCTGCATCTCTGATGGTATGGGGTTGCATTAGTGCGTGTGGCATGGGCAGCTTACACATCTGGAAAGACATCATCAGTGCTGAAAGGTATATCCAGGTTCTAGAGCAACATATGCTCCCATCCAGACAACGTCTCTTTCAGGGAAGACCTTGCATTTTCCAACATGACAATGCCAAACCACATACTGCATCAATTACAGCATCATGGCTGCACAGAAAAAGGGTCCGGGTACTGAACTGGCCAGCCTGCAGTCCAGATCTTTCACCCATAGAAAACATTTGGCGCATCATAAAACGGAAGATATGACAAAAAAGACCTGAGACAGTTGAGCAACTAGAATCCTACATTAGACAAGAATGGGTTAACATTCCTATCCCTAAACTTGAGCAACTTGTCTCCTCAGTCCCCAGACGTTTACAGACTGTTGTAAAGAGAAAAGGGGATGTCTCACAGTGGTAAACATGGCCTTGACCCAACTTTTTTGAGATGTGTTGTTGTCATGAAATTTAAAATCACCTAATTTTTCTCTTTGAATGATACATTTTGGCGGCACGGTGGTGTAGTGGTTAGCACTGTCGCCTCACAGCAAGAAGGTCCGGGTTCGAGCCCCGTGGCCGGCGAGGGCCTTTCTGTGCGGAGTTTGCATGTTCTCCCCGTGTCTGTGTGGGTTTCCTCTGGGTGCTCCAGTTTCCCCCACGTCCAAAGACATGCAGGTTAGGTTAACTGGTGACTCTAAATTGACCGTAGGTGTGAATGTGAGTGTGAATGGTTGTCTGTGTCTATGTGTCAGCCCTGTGATGACCTGGCGACTTGTCCAGGGTGTACCCCGCCTCTCGCCCGTAGTCAGCTGGGATAGGCTCCAGCTTGCCTGTGACCCTGTAGAACAGGATAAAGCGGCTAGAAATAATGAGATGAGATGATACATTTTCTCAGTTTAAAGGAACAGTCCACCGTACTTCCATAATGAAATATGCTCTTATCTGAATTGAGACGAGCTGCTCCGTACCTCTCCGAGCTTTGCGCGACCTCCCAGTCAGTCAGACGCAGTCAGACGCGCTGTCACTCCTGTTAGCAATGTAGCTAGGCTCAGTATGGCCAATGGTATTTTTTGGGGCTGTAGTTAGATGCGACCAAACTCTTCCGCGTTTTTCCTGTTTACATAGGTTTATATGACCAGTGATATGAAACAAGTTCAGTTACACAAATTGAAACGTAGCGATTTTCTATGCTATGGAAAGTCCGCACTATAATGACAGGCGTACTAACACCTTCTGCGCGCTTCGGCAGCGCATTGATACGGTGCTCAGAGGTACAGAGGTACAGAGCAGCTCGTCTCAGTTCAGATAAGAGCATATTTCATTATGGAAGTACGGTGGACTGTTCCTTTAAACATTTGATATGTCATCTATGTTCTATTCTGAATAAAATATGGAATTTTGAAACTTCCACATCATTGCATTCCGTTTTTATTTACAATTTGTACTTTGTCCCAACTTTTTTGGAATCGGGGTTGTACTTTCTACCACTTCATCCATCGTTTCTTCATTCTCACATCCAACCTGTGGGGCATACGCACACACAACATTGATTACCACTCCTTGAATCTCCACCTTCATGCCTATCACTCTGTCTGACACTCTCTTCACATCAATCACACTGTTGACCAACTCTCCCCTCAAAACAATACCAACACCATTTCTCTTTCCATCGACTCCATAATAAAACAACTTGCATCCATCTCCAATGTTCTTGGCCTTGCTTCCTTTTCACCTCATCTCCTGTACACACAAAATGTCCAACTTCCTTCTTTCCATCATACCTGCTAACTCTCTCGCTCTGCCAGTCAGTGTTCCTACATTCAGTGTTCCTACCCTCAATTCTAAGCTCCTTCCCTTCCATCTTTCATACTCTCTCCTAACACGCCTCCCCCTCTCTTTTTCCTTCTCCATTTTGGCACAACAGTAGCACACTTTCCACCAGCACCCTGTTGACCAACAGTACCGGAGGCGGTCGTTGTTAACCTGGGCCTCGACCGATCCGGTATGGTATTTCTCTTTTCATTCCGCATTTTAGATTTGGCACAGTTTTACGTCGGATGCCCTTCCTGACACAACCCTCTCCAATTTATCCGGGCTTGGGACCGGCACCAAGAGTACGCTTATGCACCCCCAGTGGCTGGATTATGAATATGGTCAAAGTCAAGGTCACCAAGAAGGTCAAACTCATTTTGTTGCGATATCTTCCTTCATATTCATATTCTTCATGAATATGAAGGAATATATCGCAACAAAATGAGTTTGACCTTTTTGGTGACCTTGACCTTGATTTTGACCTTGTGTGTGAACATACTTGGCCAATAAACATGGTTCTGATTCTGATTCTCATTCACACACCATACTGCTCTCAGCCAATCTGGACACACCGTACTGCTCTCAGCCAATCAGAACACATCTGAATGAATATGAAGGAAGATTGTGAAAAAACGATTTTGACCTTTTTGTTGACCTTGACTGGATGACCCCCAAAATTTTGTAGGTTCTATTTGGGACCAATGCTCATCTATCCTGAAAGTTTCATGAAGATTGATCTAGCCATTTTCCCATAATATCATTAACAAAAACGAACAAACAAACAAGCAAAGAAACCCCACTGAAAACAATACCTTGCCTCCTGGTGGACTCCATCCCGGGCGAGGTAACAAGTCAAAGTAAATTTAGGAATCACTGCTTTCTTATTTTTATTTGCATTTTCCATCCAAGCATTTTCTGATATGGGGTTATCATGTACTATATTGCCAATATATTCCTGAATAAATAGTATGTTGCTAACTCTTTGCTGCTGCACAAACAGAAAGCTGTGAACTACTGATCTTGACAGGAGGACAAAATATAATTCTGCACAGGATCAATCTGTTATTAGAAAATTGAGACCTGAGTAATATCATTTTATTGAATTTATATTTAAATTATATGTCAACTTAATTTAACAATTGGCTTTACCAAGAAGCCACAACAGGCAGAACTTTCAAAAATAGTTCTAAAATCCAAACCTGGGAATTAAGACTGAGATTCATTAAGGTAAGAACATTGCAATGCATCAAATTTAGTGGCAGGCTTTAAACACTGTGGGGCCATAAGATGATCAGAATCTGGAACAGGGTCAACAGAGGACATGGGAGCTGAAGCATCAGTCAAATTATGTAATATGCACCATTTTTATGTTTAGCGTCTGTTATGTGATTTCAGAGAAATTGCTCAAAGTGTGACACTGGAAACCATTGAGACCCAGGCCTTCAACAACCTCTTCAACCTCTCAGAGATGTAAGTATTGTTAAGGACCAGTGATGATACATCTTCACATTATCAGAAAAAAATCCTGTAATACTATAATACATGGATAACAAGGGGAAACAGTATCATGATTTGTATATTGCTAAAATGCTTACACTTTTGGTAATTGTTAGCAATATCACATGTATCAAATATAAAATAATATTTTGTTGATGCTGTTTAGTTTCCATTCCATTCAGTTCCATTCCATGTGTATAAAGGTACACTATTGCTGTGTGCATATGTTTTTTTTTACTTTGTTTTTTTAAAACAGTAGTCTTTAAAGATTATTGTATTTTGATTATACCAATAGTGTCATTGTTTGACAGGTACAACTCTGTTTTTCATCTTTCTTCATGAAATTTATTGCTGGATCAATCTAATATTGATTCACAGATCAATCCAGAACACACGAAGCCTGGTCCATATCAACAAGCGTGCCTTCAATAATCTACCCAAGCTGAGATACCTGTGAGCACCATGTTTTTTTTCTAATATCCAGCTGTCTAGTTGTGAGCCTGTGCCCATGATAGCCTCAGATTCATGCCCTTGGCTGACAGGAGTAGAACCCAGTGTGGTCTCCACACAGCATACAATTATATTAATGCCAGTGCTTGTTGACTTGTTGTATTTGTCAATGTAGCAGTGCCTTCCTGGTTTCATTAATTCATTCATCTTCAGTAACTGCTTTGTCCTGGTTAGGATTGCACTGGAGCAAGAGTCTAGCCATGGAAGACTGGGAGCGAGGCAGGAATACTCCCTGCTGGGATTCTAGTCCATCACAGGGCACCTCACACACTCATTTACACCTAGAGTCCAGTCGACATTTACAGTCACAACTGCATGTTTTTGGGAGGTGGGAGGAAACCGGAGGAAATCCACAAAGACAGTAGCCCAAGCTCAGAATGAACTAGCCCAGATGCTGTGAAGTGGGAATGCTACCTGCTATATCACCATGCTGCCTGTCCTGAGGACTTTTAAACTAGATTAAAAAGCACACGATGCAAATTGTTTTAATCAGAAAGTATACTTTTTTAATAATAATGCTGATACCTAGACAAAGGTCAACAACTTCCAGCTGTTTTTGGGGATAGAACTGCCAAGAAGCCATTTAAGAGGCAAAATAGTTGACTCTTATTGATGAGCTGAGCCAATTACTGTAATCTGATTCACTGAAAATAGACAAGCTTCACTTGTGGCACACTGTACATCTCTATAGGCACACTTCAGTTTATATTTCTGATGACACTATTGGCATACTGCAGTTACATTTTTAGTATCTATCACTAAAAATCTAGTCTATTTCGTGTCTATTAGTGAGTTCAAGCCCTAGCACTGTCAAGCTGCCACTGCAGGGCCCCTGAACGAGATCCATAAGTCACTCTGCTTCAGGGGAACTGTACAATGCCTGACCCTGCACTCTGACCCTAAGTCCCTAACAAACTAAGATATATGTAAAAACAAAATTAAATTAAAATTACATTTAAAAAAAGCATCTATACGTGGCAATAAAGTCTTTCTTTCTTTCTCTCTCTCTCTCTCTCTCTCTCTCTCTCTCTGATTTCATTATAGTTAACTTGAAGACTGTCCCCATTAAAACTTGGGTAAATTGTAGTTTCTGCTAGCATTGCTGAAATAGATGGTATGATTTTTTTTAAAATATGTGATTGTCCTATGTTCTTTAATCACTTTATTTGATATTAAAGAATTGCTCCAGGCGGCACGGTGATGTAGTGGTTAGCACTGTCGCCTCACAGCAAGAAGGTCTGGGTTTGAGCCCAGCGGCCAGCGAGGGCCTTTCTGTGCGGAGTTTGCATGTTCTCCCCGTGTCTGCGTGGGTTTCCTCCGGGTTTCCTCCACAGTCCAAAGACATGCAGGTTAGGTTAACTGGTGACTCTAAATTGACCGTAGGTGTGAGTGTGAATGGTTGTCTGTGTCTATGTGTCAGCCCTGTGATGACCTGGCGACTTATCCAGGGTGTACCCCGCCTTTCGCCTGTAGTCAGCTGGGATAGGCTCCAGCTTGCCTGCGACCCTGTAGAACAGGATAAAGCGGCCAGAGATAATGAGGAGAGAATTGCTCCTCCTAGCCTGTCAGTTATTTTGCATGTGAATAGGTAGGCCATACAAGTGTAGGATTTAAATAAACAGGAAGCAAAGAGGTAGCTTGATGGAGTAGGCTAGGTCATAAGCCTGAGATCAAATGACAAACAAGGCTGACATTTGACCAAATAACGAATGCCACCATGCTTTGCTTCTTGAGAGGTCATTATTTTGTTTGATAGGGTCTTTTAAAACTTTATCCACCCACACTGTAAGAAACTCCATAACAAGCACAATGTAGCTTGCTTGACAAAAAATAACACTCAAACGGCTTTATGGTCGGGACCCAAGTGTGCATCTGCTTATGTGGAGCAAACACCTGTACTCAAACTTTGGATAGAGGTTTGAATGGAGGGCCTGGGACTGAGTGGAGGGTGTGGACTCAAATTTATTGAAAACACACACACACACACACACACACACACAGTATGATGTGCAGTGAAATGCTTTTTACAACTGTCCAGTGACAGAAAAAGGAATTTACATGGTTAAAAATATAAATATATAAATATAAAAGATATATTTAAAACAAAAGCTAGACAAAACAAATGTATGAATTGTATGTGGTGTATATAGTGCGGATATGTGCAGGTGTACATACAGTACCAGTCAAAAATTTGGACACACTCATTCATAGTTGCATTACATTCCATTAGCCGTTTTCTGTGGAGAACTGAGCCGAGGAAAGAGGAGACAAGGATGACAGAAACTGAGGTACAAAAATGTCTTGAAGAGGAACATGAAGAATGCCGGAATTATCGATCAGACGTGGAAAAGGGATGCCTCAGATAGAGTAACATGGTGAAGCATAGTGAAAAGCTCAGTGTCCGCAATTGAAGACAAGCATCAAAGGGAGTATACGAGGGCTCACAAAGCCAGATGCTCTATGACAGCTCAGCCACGCCATTCATGCCACCACTGCGGATGACCCTGTCACTCTGGTGTGGGCCTCGCGGCCAATCTGTGTTTCTGCACATCCTAATGAAGCAGTCATCATCACTAGCAATGGACAGCTAACGACGACATTACATTACAGCAGTGGCGGCTGGTAGTCTTTCAAACAGGGGAGGCTGGTCAGTTACGATATTTCCAGATTTTAAAAGAAAAAACACATCAATTTTGCCCAGACTCTTGCCTCTGATCTGGCTGATTGTTGGCAGCGTCACAAACTGTGAAATAACAGGTTCTTTTGGCCCATTAGCCTACTGTCCAATATACATGATGGTGGCGTTGGGGGGAGGGGGGTATATTTTCACATTTTATATTTTAAAATTGTGGCATGTTGTTTAAAAATTGATCATTATTGAAAGCAGCTCTTTGTCAGGAACCTCAGCAGTAGAGCTGGGTGCCACACATTTCATTCAATGACACTTTCCCTATATTTTACTTATTTTGACTGAGAAATGTTTTATTGACAATTTTGATAACCCTTCACTTTTAATCCAGGTCTGTAGTGTGAAATGTTCTCGGCTGTGTTTTTGTTTAAAAATGTTTTCCAAATTGTAGCTGTGTTTAATTCATATCCAGAAAAATATATATTCCAATATAATATACTCAGCATAAACATTTTAAATAGATTCTATATTTTTGGTCCATCCATGACATATTACTAAAGTAGCCTATTTACTGTTGTTGATGTGGGTCACTTGCTGTTAGCCAATTCACTTTCTCATACCAGGAGAGCTGAAAGGAACGAGTATTATTCCCTACCTTTTTCACCAAGTCAGTTTGAGGTGTTGGTCTATCCTGCTCTTTAATTTTAATTTTTTCCTCGAAAGGAAGACTGGAAAATGGCTTCGCCAAAATTAAATCAGCAATGCTTGGCATCCGTGCGCAGCTTTCTTGCTAGCTGACTAGCCCCCTCAAGTTCAAGTTCAGTCACTCAAATAAATGAAATTTCTGGAACTAAGATAGCAAACTTGACAACACTATATTTACACTTTATTTACAATGAAAATATATACAAACTAAAAAAGCTGGTAGAAACCGTATGTAATGAATGAAATCGAAATGTAAGCTGATCTCTTACAATACAGCACTTGCGAATCCGCATGGGACTGAACTGATGTTGCCAGATACTGCTGACGTTATCCAGCCCAAAATATGTTCAAAACCCGCCAATATGCACTTAAAACCGCTCAATTGAGCGGGAAACCCCCAGTCTGGCAACACTGTACCGCTGCCTGTCTATAGTTGAAACAAGCTGTCAATCAAAGAAAATATCCGGCCGCTTTCACCAATCACCAGTCTCCTCGCGGAAACTGCCATGTCCCTCCCATGTGAGGCTCGGAGTCCGTGGGCGGGCATTTTCGCAGTATTTGTCCAATAACCGTCTTGCATTTTGAGATTGAAAAGCGCATAGCTCCCAAATGCCACTGAAGTCCACTGAGGCTGGGAGTCCGTGGGAGTCCGTAGGCGGGCATTTTCGCAGTATTTGTCCAATAATCGTCTTGCATTTTGAGATTGAAAGCGCAGAGCTCCCAATGCCATTGAAGCCCACTGAGGCTGCGCTGCATCGTGCTGTCACGAGGGGGAGAAACTCACACATTAAAGTTATAAGGGCATTTTTAGAGGAGGCTGAGCCTCCCTCGTTGTCTTAGAGCAATCGCCCGTGCATTACAGGCATTTAGCAGACGCTCTTATCCAGAGCAACATACGGTGTCCCCAGAGCAGCCTGGGGAGCAGTTGGAGGTTAGGTGCCTTGCTCAAGGGCAATTCAGCCATTCCTGCTGGTCCAGGGAATCAAACCGGCAACCTTTTAGTCCCAAAGCTGCTTCTCTAACCAGTAGGCCATAGCTTCCCATAGTAATGAGTAATTATGTCCAAACTTTTGACTGGTACTGTATGTGCAATACAATGCTGTGCAACATTGAGCTGAGGTAGTTGCAGTAAAAAAAAAAAGCTGACAATATAATTTATAAATATGCCATACTGTACTGACAGGAATGTTGGGTGTGGGTATTGTACAAAGCAAATTCTTTGAATAGCTAGGTCTGGTGCAAGTGAGCAAGATCAACAACACTGTTTACAGTTCCTTTAAAATTCAAAAAGGTCTGAATTGAGCAAGCTGTTATTATGAAGGCCAAAGAGAAGTGTGTTGAGGTTAAGCCTGTTATCTGGGGTTTGATAGCAATTGTTTTTGGCGACACAATGCTGATTGCTTTTCATTTCCACAGGAGCATCTCCAACACTGGGATAGTTGTGTTTCCTGACTTAACCTCCATTGCATCTCTTGAAGTTGATTTCATACTGTAAGTTCGACAGGTGTCAAAAGAATGTATGGGCTAAACAAGAGAGGCTCATGGAGAGAGAGAGAGAGAGAGAGAGAGAGAAGATTATTCAGTACAATATTGTATAGTTTGCTGTTTCACAATGTTATGGATGATCAAAAACACAAATACAAACACTCAGGACAGTTAGATTACAGTTTTAAATGAGATTACTGTCTCTACTGTTTTCTTTTTAGTGATATCTGTGACAACCTCCACTTGCAGTCAATCCCACCAAATGCCTTCACTGGAATGACAACTGAAGACACAACAATGTAAGATCTTATGCTTTCTGTCAGTCACTCAACAAAATAATCCATGTATATATAGTGGTGCTTGAAAGTTTGTGAACCCTTTAGAATTTTCTATATTTCTGCAGAAATATGACCTAAAACAACATCAGATTTTCACACAAGTCCTAAAAGTAGATAAAGAGAACACAGTTAAACAAATGAGACAAAAATATTATACTTGGTCATTTATTTATTGAGGAAAATTATCCAATATTACATATCTGTGAGTGGCAAAAGTATGTGAACCTCTAGAATTAGCAGTTAATTGGAAGGTGAAATTAGAGTCAGGTGTTTTCAATCAATGGGATGACAATCAGGTGTGAGTGGGCACCCTGTTTTATTTAAAGAGCAGGGATCTATCAAAGTCTGATCTTCACAACACGTGTGTGGAAGTGCATCATGGATTTCTGAGGACCTCAGAAAAAGCATTGTTGATGCTCATCAGGCTGGAAAAGGTTACAAAACCATCTCTAAAGAGTTTGGACTCCACCAATCCACAGTCAGACAGATTGTGTACAAATGGAAGAAATTCAAGACCATCGTTACCCTACCCAGGAGTGGTCGACCAACAAAGATCACTCCAAGAGCAAGGTGTGTAATAGTCGGCAAGGTCATAAAGGACCCCAGGGTAACTTCTAAGCAACTGAAGGCCTCTCTCACATTGGCTAATGTTAATGTTCATGAGTCCACCATCAGGAGAACACTGAACAACAATGGTGTGCATGGCAGGGTTGCAAGGAGAAAGCCACTGCTCTCCAAAAAGAACATTGCTGCTCGTCTGCAGTTTGCTAAAGATCACGTGGACAAGCCAGAAGGCTATTGGAAAAATGTTTTGTGGATGGATGAGACCAAAATAGAACTCTTTGGTTTAAATGAGAAACGTTATGTTTAGAGAAAGGAAAACACTGCATTCCAGTGTAAGAACCTTATCCCATCTGTGAAACATGGTGGTGGTAGTATCATGGTTTGGGCCTGTTTTGCTGCATCTGGGCCAGGACAGCTTGCCATCATTGATGGAATAATGAATTCTGAATTATACCAACAAATTCTAAAGGAAAATGTCAGGACAGCTGTCCATGAACTGAATCTCAAGAGAAGGTGGGTCATGCAGCAAGACAACGACCCTAAGCACACAAGTCGTTCTACCAAAGAATGGTTAAAGAAGAATAAAGTTAATGTTTTGGAATGGCCAAGTCAAAGTCCTGACCTTAATTCCAATCGAAATGTTGTGGAAGGACCTGAAGCGAGCAGTTAATGTGAGGAAACCCAACAACACCCCAGAGTTGAAGCTGTTCTGTATGGAGGAATGGGCTAAAATTCCTCCAAGCCGGTGTGCAGGACTGATCAGCAGTTACCGCAAATGTTTAGTTGCAGTTATTGCTGCACAAGGGGGTCACACCAGATACTGAAAGCAAAGGTTCACATACTTTTGCCACTCACAGATCTGTAATATTGGATCATTTTCCTCAATAAATAAATGACCAAGTATAATATTTTTGTCTCATTTGTTTAACTGGGTTCTCTTTATCTACTTTTAGGACTTGTGTGAAAATCTGATGATGTTTTAGGTCATATTTATGCAGAAATATAGAAAATTCTAAAGGGTTCACAAACTTTCAAGCACCACTGTAACTGTCTTGATGTGTACAGTATACCAAGAGAAAAATGTAGAGAAAATGGTCTAGAAATTTAGAAAATAACTAAAATGCGAGTAGGTGTGTCCAAAACATTGACTGTTTTTTATTTATATATGAGTCAAGTTTATTTGTATAGCGCTTTTAACAATAAACATTGTTGCAAAGCAGCTTTACAGTATTTGAACAACTTAAAACATGAGCTAATTTTATCCCTAATCTATCCCCAATGAGCAAACCTGCGGCAACGGTGGCAAGGAAAAACTCCCTCAGACGACATGAGAAAGAAACCTCGAGAGGAACCAGACTCAAAAGGGAACCCATCCTCATTTGGGCAACAACAGACGGCATGACTATAACATTAACAGTTTTAACATGAAGACAGTTTCGTTGATGTTGTAACTCTTCATTGATGGAAATTTGAGTGCAAAACTGTTCATGACAACTGCAGTCCTAAAGTTAGCAAGTCAACTGTAGTCCTCAGCCATAAAAGCATTACTGTAAGAGTCCAGAGCATCCTCCAGGTGTAACTTTCAACTGTCCTCATGGGGCCATCCTCCACAGGAGCGATGCGATAAAACTCCAACCAGACACAGGGCACCAGGATGGATCAAGCAGGTCCGAGGGGCAGAAGAGGTCAGCATCTCGATCCCAGGACCGACATGTAACTCAGAGGGACAGATTCGGGGGGGAAACACAGGTTGTTAGGTATGCCCTAAAAATGACACAAGTATTAAGTCTGTGTGGTCGGCTCGCAGAGACGAGAGTCTTGACATCAGGCATAATACACAACAATGGCATGTTAATATGGTTAAAAATATCATGACCTGCTCTGGCTGGATGCTTGATTGGGTGATGGGAGCACACTCCTCAGCAATGATGGAATGCAGATGGGACCCTTAGGGCTGGCCAAGACAATTCAGTTACATTTCACCGGGTCTGGGACATGCGACAGAATGTCTGATGGCCGATTCCCTGCAGGCTACGATAGCCAGTCGAGATCTCCACCCTCTCCACCAAAAGATTTCCTGTTGACTCCATGTAACTCAGAGGGACAGATTTGGGGGGAGGGAAAGAAAACACAGGTTGTTAGGTATGCCCAATGTCACCTGAATAAGTCGGAACAGTATACATATTGCACCGAGTACAAGCAGGGACTCCGGCAACTAACTATGACAGCATAACTAAAAGGAGAGAGCCAGAAGGTAACACAGGCATGAGGGAGCCCCGGGACATAAAGCAGCCAGCCACTACACCGTCAACAAACTCAAATGAGCAAGCGAGTGGGGACTGACAGCATCCATACATCCCAGTTTACCAAAACACTATGTCTGGAGACCCAGATCTACACCTTTACCTCATAAACACCATTAACAAAAGGCTTGACTAAACAGATATGTTTTCAGCCTAGACTTAAACACTGAGACTGTGTCTGATTCCTGAACACTACTTGGAAGGCTGTTCCATAACTGTGGAGCTTTGTAAGAAAAGGCTCTGCCCCCGATGTAACCTTCACTATACGAGGTACCAGCAGATAGACTGCACCTTTTGATCCAAGTAGGCGTGGCGGGTCATAGAGGACCAGAAGTTCACTCAGGTACTGTGGTGCGAGACCATTTAGTGCTTTAAAGGTCAATAGTAGTATTTTATAATCAATACGAAATTTGATTGGGAGCCAATGCAGTGTGGATAAGACAGGCGTGATGTGGTCATATTTTCTAGTTCTAGTAAGGACTCTTGCTGCGGCATTTTGAATTAACTGGAGCTTGTTTATGCACTTATTGGAACATCCAGACAGTAAGGCATTACAATAATCCAACCTGGAGGTAACGAAAGCATGAACTAGTTTTTCTGCATCATGTAGTGACATTAAATTTCTTATCTTAGCAATATTTCTGAGATGAAAGAAAGCTATCCAGGTAATGTTATCAATGTGAGTTTTGAATGAAAGACTGGGGTCAATAATCACTCCGAGGTCTTTTACTGCTGCACGTGAAGAAACAGAAAGGCCATCCAGAGTCACTGTGTAATCAGAAAACTTACTTCTAGCCGTATGTGGTCCTAGTACAAGTACTTCAGTCTTGTCAGAGTTAAGCAGAAGGAAATTAATAAGCATCCAGTGTCTAATGTCCTTTACACATTCCTCAATTCTATAAAGCTGGTGTCTCTCATCAGGTTTTGCAGAAACATACAACTGTGTGTCATCAGCATAACAGTGGAAACTAATACAATGTTTACGAATAATATCACCCAGAGGTAACATATATAGAGAAAAAAGCAGTGGACCCAAGACAGAACCTTGTGGAACACCAAACTTTACCTCAGTATGTCTAGAAATAATCACCATTTATACTGACATACTGATAACGATCAGTTAAATAAGAGCTGAGCCAGGAGAGGGCTGATCCCTTAATTCCCACAACATTTTCTAGTCTATCCAGAAGAATGGAATGATCAATGGTATTAAATGCTGCACTCTGGTCAAGCAACACAAGCAGCGAGACACAGCCCAGATCAGACGCCAACAGTAGGTCGTTTACTACTTTAACCAGTGCTGTCTCTGTGCTATGATGAGGTCTAAATCCTGACTGATACATTTCATGGATGTTATTCCTATGTAAATAGGAGCATAACTGCTGTGCCACAGCTTTTTCAAGGATCTTGGAGATAAAGGGGAGGTTTGATATTGGCCTATAATTGGACAGCTGACAGGGATCAAGGTCAGGTTTTTTAATCAGGGGTTTGATAACTGCTAGTTTAAAGGATTTGGGTACATAGCCAATCGTAAGAGAAGAATTTATTATTTTTAGAAGCGGTTCAATTACTTCAGGTATTATCTGTTTGAATAGACGTGTAGGTAAGGGATCTAGTATGCAAGTTGAGGCTTTTGATGCCGAGATTAATGAAAGTAATTCAGTTTCTCTAAGGGGAGTAAAACATTCTAATTGATGATCTGATACAGTTATATTGTTAACTACAAGGTCACTTTCATTGTCTGACCTTAAATTAGTAGCTTGAATTTTTTGTCGGATATTCTCAATTTTGTCATTAAAAAAATTCATGAAATCGTTACTATTATATACTGCAGGTGTGCATGTGTCTATAGTGCACTTATTCCTGGTTAATTTTGCTACAGTATTAAATAGGAATCTAGGATTATTTTTGTTATCTTCTATTAGGGAGGAGAGATATGTTGATCTAGCAGCACTAAGAGCTTTTCTATACTTCAGGAAGCTCTCCTTCCATGCTAATTTGAACACTACCAACTTTGTTTGACGCCATTTACGTTCCAATTTTCGAGTGGTCTGTTTTAATGTGTGTCATAATTATACCAGGGTGCTAATTTTTTTGTCTCTGACCATTTTCCTTTTTAGAGGAGCTACATTATCTAAGGTATGGCGGAATGTTGACTCTAAGCATTCAGTTGCCTGGTCAAGTTCTGCAAGGGCTGACAGTGACCCAATCAAAGTTGATAACTCTGGGAGATCATTTATAAAGCTCTGTGCAGTAGTTGACGTGAAAGTACATTTAATACAGTAGCGTAGTGAGGTGCATATATTATTACTCAGACATAGTTTGAATGAGATGAGATAATGATCTGAGGTAACTTCAGACTGTGGAAGTATGACTATATTGTCTACATTTAACCTGAATGTTAGTATAAGATGGAGGGTGTGACCACCATTATGGGTCGGTCCTATGACATTCTAATTAATCCCTACTGAATCTAAAATGGACACAAACGCTGTTTTTAAAGGGTCTTCTGGGTTATTGAAGTGAATATTAAAATCTCCGACAACTAAAGCTTTGTCTAAGGAAATAACCAGATCTGAGATAAAATCTGCAAGTTCAGAAAGAAACTCAGAATATGGCCCCGGGGGCCTGTAAATAATAAGCAATGGAATTAACTGGGTAGACTTATTTTTCGAGGCTACATACATTATATGAGTATGAAGAACTTCAGATGTATTAAATTTATGACCAGGTTTTTGTGTTACACCTAGATAATCATTATAAATAACCGTAACGCCTCCTCCTCTGCCAGTTTGACGAGGCTGGTGTATATAACTGTATCCAGGAGGACTCGCTTCATTTAATGCTATATATTCATTTGGCTTAATCCATGTTTCAGTTAAAGTACATTAAACTCCTGATCAGTAATGAGTTCATTAACCATTAGCACTTTAGATGTAAGAGATCTAATATTTAATAGCCCCACCTTTAGATCAAAGGTGCTAGCAGCAGCTGTACAGTCAGTATGATCTAATTTTATATTGATTAGGTTACTGGAGCAAACTCTCTGAAAATTTCTACCTTTTTGTTTAGCTCGGGGAACAGACACAGTCTCGATGTAGTGGACCCTGAGTGACGACTCTGTGCAGCTAGCAGACAGTTGGTTTAGCCTGTTCGTCTGCTCCCTGGCCTTGGCTCTGGATTGTCAGGAATTAACTAGGCCTGTCCTGAGACCATGACCTATGCTGCAGGAAATGAGAGCAGCACCTTCCCAAGTGGGATGGATACCGTCCCGCCTGAACAGGCCAGCAGTGCCCTCAAAATTAGCCCAATTATCTATAAAGCCCACACTGTTTTCAGAACACCACCTGGACAACCAGCAGTTCAGCAACCATAACCTGCTCTAAGCTACATCACCACGCCGCATTGGGATGGCGTGTATATCACTCACACACACACACACACACACACACACACACACACACACACACACACACACACACACAAACTATATTATATGCTGGCTACATTTAAACATCATAGAAATTCAAATCAGGTTTGATAAAAATATATAAAGTATATTCCCTAATCATATTCCTCTGATAATATTTCAATTGTTTCACTTTCATAGGAACCTGTATAACAATGGCTTCAGGGAAATACACAAACATGCTTTCAATGGGACAAAAATAGATAAATTGTAAGTACTGGGCCATTGTTAACACTTACATTCGCTATGCCTGTGAACCTAGCAAATTTGCATGGACACTTAAAATCTTTTATTGTTTGTTTCACAGAACCTTAAAGAACAACCGAAAGCTGAAACTAATCCACAGAGACGCTTTTACAGGAGCTTTTGGCCCAGCTGTATTGTAAGTTGTATCCTGCAGAACTTTAGGGACTTGATCGAGAGATGCCTTTAAATGTCCTAAGTTACCCAGATATAGTAAATACTAGTTTCCCCTGCATTAGTATTTATGTTTACTAGGTAGGAATTAAAAAGCAAAAAAACGGATCACATTCTGACACCAACTCAAAAAAATTCTACTGAATGTAAGATATAATGTTTAATTATGCTCTGCCCTTTCTTTTGTATGCTGTATTTATTCTAAGGTTGATTTGCTATTTTATTTTAGAGACGTGTCCTCCACTGCTCTGGAGACGTTGCCATCTCATGGCCTACAGTCTGTGCTGATACTGGTGGCGCGCTCAGCATTTTTGCTAAAGAGATTGCCTCCTCTAAACAGTTTAGAGAGCTTAAGAGAGGCTCATCTCACCTACCCAAGCCACTGCTGCGCTCTACTCAGCTGGGACACTCACAGGTCCCTGCTGTTTCTTGTACTCATCCTTGGGTCTCCTGACCAACATGCATAACATTTTTTTTTTTTACTTTAGGAAATAGTTAAAACATTTACACATTTTCTTAGCTATCCTTGTCAATGAGTACACAGTTATCTATTAATGAATCATGGTCTTGTTATTTTAAACTGTTTTACTCTATAATAAATTAATCACACAGTGTTGTAAGCTTATTTTCAAGCCCTCGCTCATTCATGTCAGAAGTGCAAGAAACCCTCTCTACATGATAGTTAAAGTTA